>NC_056736.1:405383904-405493359 GCF_019279795.1 Protopterus annectens
CGTTCGAAGCAGGCCCGTCTAATTCTTGGGTGTCCCCTCCGGCCGATCCCCTGATGGACCTTATTACCACCAGGGCGTGGAAGGAACCAGACACTGTGGAGCCAGTTCCCAAACGCCCCGATAGAATTCTGAGCCCCCCTGCAGACAGATCCCACTGGAGCAAGGGTCTCCCCATAGATGCCATGCTGATGGCGGCAGCCACCAAGCGGGAATTAGCTCAGGAGCGCCCCTCGGTCCATCCACCGAGCAAACAGTCCTGCTCGATGGATATCCTGGGGAAGTGGGTTTTTAGTTCAGCGATCTTGTCAGTAAGGTCCTTGAACTACATGGCAGATGTTATTAGAATGCAGCGAGATCTTATCAAAGAGTATGCTGCTTCCCCCCAGGAGTCCATATCAGCGGAGGGCAAACAATTGTACTCCACTCGCATGGCCACTCTAAGATCTATATCTAATACCTCTGTGCGGCTGTTGTCCCATGCTATGGAGGGAGCCGCTAGAGCCAGCGGAGCAGGCCTAGTCATGAGACGCCAGGCCTGGCTCCGGCATTGTGACTTCACGGAACCCTTCAAGGCGTCATTTGTGAATGCCCCTTTTTTGATGGTTCTGCCTTATTTGGCAAGACCGTTCGCGAGACATTAGTCCAGAGTGAAAAGGCCGGCAAGACGTTGTCTGCCGTCTGAGTCCGCTTCGCCGCTCCCCAGAGGTCCTTCCCCAAGAACCAAAAGGGACAGAAGAAGATGTGGTTCCAGAAATCACAACATTCCCAGCCTGCTCCGGACAACCGGTTCTTCCGTGGCAGAGGAGGACAAGGAGGACGCCGCCCTAGAGGCAGAGAGGGCCCGAAGAATTTTGGGTCCAGGGAAACTTTCTCTGACCGACCCGTGCAGCATCCCTGAGGGGTTGCCCGACTGCTCCACTCTGGAGGCAGTCGGGGGGCATTTCTTGAGGCACCTGACAGCTTGGGAGTCCATCACATCAAATCGTTGGGTGCTTCGTATCATATCCAGAGGTTACCAAATTCCCATGTACCATGTCCCCAGAATCAAAAACCTCACAGATGTACCACCCGATCAGAGGGAGGCAGCAGCTGCAGAGATCCAGCATCTGCTAGAAAAAATAGCCATCCAGCCCGTCCCCCTAGACCAGCTCAGATTAGGGTTTTACTCCAGGTACTTTCTGGTGGCAAAAAAGACTGGGGACTTGAGGCCAATCCTCGACCTTTCCTTTCTGAACCTGTCAGTAACCAAAGAAAAATTCCGGATGGTCACTCTTCAATCCATCCTCCCCCTACTGCGGGAGATTGACTGGATGTGCTCAGTAGACCTCAAGGATACGTACTACCACATCCTAATGGACAGACGATCCAGGAGGTTCCTCCACTTCCGGCTGGGAGCCGGTCACTACCAGTTCAGGATCCTTCCCTTTGGTCTCACCACAGCTCCCAGGTGTTTACCAAAGTATTAGCAGTGATAGCGGCCCACCTTAGACTCCAGGGAATGCAGTTTTTTCCTTACCTGGACAACTGGCTCCTGACCGCCCTGACAAGGCATCTACTTTGCTCAGCCAGGGACTACTTCCTCCGGCTGGCTCCCCAGCTGGGCATCACGATCAACAGGATCAGATCCTCTCTTGCTCCTACCCAGGTGATAGAGTTTATAGGGGCCAAAGACTGCGTAACGTCTTCAACAGCTCCACCGGCGGAATTGGTCCTGAGGGCTCTAGGCTCCATGACGGCGGCAATCACTCTTTTGCTATTGGCTCATCTGAATATGAGGGTACTGCAATGGACCCTTCAAGTCCAATGGTCTTTTCAACATTACCCCCTAAGCCATGCTATTTCCATCAGCAGGGCGTGCAGGAGGGCTCTCTTATGGTGGCTCCAATCTCCGGATCTCCATATGGGACGTCCTTTCTCCACGCCTCCTCCCCTCACCATGGTGACCACGGACACCTCTCGCCTCGGTTGGGGGGGGCATTGCGCAGGCAAGACGGTCCAAGGCACGTGGAACAACACAGAGACCTCCTTGCATATCAGTGTCCTCGAGATGAGGGCGGTGCTGTTGGCGTTGCAAGCACTACAGAACCTTCTTCCTGTAGGGACTATTGCGATACACACGGACAACATGTCAGTGGTCCTGGTACATCAACAAACGGGGGAACCAGGTCCTATCCTCTCTGTCGAGAGGCCATGAGAGTGTGGGAATGGGCGATTTCTACCAACCGCTTCCTTGTTGCAACGCACATTCCGGGACAGTCCAACATGCTGGCGGACAGACTCAGCCGCACCATCCTTTCTCCTTACGAGTGGTCTCTCAATCCCCAAGTAGCGAAGCGGATATTTGCCGAATGGGGGCAACCCTGTTGCGATCTCTTCGCCTCTCCCTCAAATATGAAATGCAATAGCTACTTTGCTCTAATTCCCCCCATCGGGGAATCCCCGAGAGACGCTCTGGTGCATGCTTGGCCCCCCAGTCTACTTTATGGCTACCCTCCTCTACCCCTGATGCTGAAACTCATACAAGAAAGCCAGTCGGTTGGGGAGCAGAATGATCCTTATTGCCCCATTCTGGCCTCGTCAGACATGGTTCCCTTACCTGTTGTCTCATCTGGTGAATCTGCCTTGGATTCTAGATCCCCTCCCGGATCTAATATCTCATCCCCTAGATCTCCCGATCCCGAATCTGGACAACCTCAATTTGACAGCTTGGCTGCTCCAGTTCCCCTCCTAGTCAGGACTCCCGGAATCTCTTCCCCAGTTAAAGCTATCCTCGTAGCAGCACATAAACCTTCCACTAGGAAAGTCTATCGTAGTAAGTGGAAACGCTTCTCCATCTGGGCGGAGAATAATATATTTAGATCCCTTCACAGTCCCGTTACCATTGTGTTGGATTTCCTTAAAGGTCTGTTTCATCAGGGGGCTAGCTGCCCTACGGTCAAGGTTCAACTGGCAGCTATTTCTTATTACCATGTGGGGCATGAATCGGGCCCCTTGATAACCGCAAAATTGTGTAAAACCTTCCTCAAGGGTACCTTCTTGCTCAGACCTCCTGTCAAGGAAATTGTACCCCCTTGGGATTTATCTCTAGTTCTACAGGCCTTGACAGCTCCCCCTTTTGAACCTGCTGCTTCGGTCGATCGTAAATACCTCTCTTGCAAAACGGCGTTCCTAGTCGCTATTACTTCGGCGAAAAGAGTTTCCAAGCTTCAAGCCCTTTGTGTGAAACCCCTGTACTTGGCCTTTCATCAGGATAGTGTGTACCTCAGGACCAATCCTTCTTTTCTTCCCAAGGTGGCTTCAGAGGCTGATATCAATCAATCCATTAACCTGCCAGTCTTCTTCCAGAAGTATCAGAACAAAGGAGAATACAGACTTCATTCTTTAGATGTGCATAGACAACTGCGCTTCTACATTCTTAGGACTGCTGGTCATAGGCAATCCGACCAGTTGTTCATTACCTTTACCAAATTTAACCTAGGTAAATCTGTCTCTAAGATCACTTTATCATGATGGATCTCAGTGTATTGTTTTGGTCTATGAAAGTTCTGGGAGGCCCGCACCTCAGGGAATTCGTGCGCATTCTACTCGCTCTATATCTACCTCTGCAGCTTTTAGGTCTAGAGTTTCTCTGGATGATATTTGTTCCGCGGCCACTTGGGCCTCACATACCTTTATCAACCATTGTAAGGTGGATGTCATCTCCAGAGGGAGAGCGTCCTTTGGCTCTGCAGTGCTCAGGAACATCCTTCCATGTTGGCCGCCCAAGATTAAGGTAGCTGGGGACTCTGTCCCAAAGGTTGCTGACAAATTAAGTACCTACTTCAGATTTAAGAAGTTATGTACTCACCATAATGTTCCATCTGAGTAGGTGACTTCATTTGTCTGCAACCATCCCCCCCTCCTTCCCCCTGGCCTTCAGAATTTCTTGTTTTTGTATGTCCTTTTACTGGTACCCTTTGGGACGTATTTAGCCTTTGGCTTTTTGTATACGGGCAAACTTGATCTGAGGTCAGTCAGGGTTGGCAGGGGATTATGGGTAAGGGGAGGAGCTAGGAGCTCGGATATCTAAGCTATGAAGTAAGTTGCCAGCTCAGATCCGAGATCGGATCCAAGACCCAAAGGTTGCAGACAAATGAAGTCACCTACTCAGATTGAATATTATGGTGAGTACATAACTTCTTATTTGTTCCAATGGTAGCATTTTGTTGAAGTTGAGTTTCTAAGTAGTCATTTGTATATGCAATTGGAAACCATAGAAAATGTTAAGTCTTTAATACAATGGTTGGAGTATGGGAATTTTTTTGGAAAGAGGAAATTGTTATTTAAATAGGGAATTTGAAAAGGTGTGCTTCCTTTTATGCAAAAATCTTTTAATAACAAGATAGAACTAATTGGGGACTATTTTTATGATTGTGATGTACTTATTACTCACCAATAATATGTTCTGATGTATTTTTTCCATTTTCATTCACAAGATGAATTGATCCACAACACTATAACTTTTACAATTGTTGAAGTAGCAAACAGTTGAATAGCAGGAATCCTATTCCACCATTATCCCAACCTTTTCTATGCCAATCGAAGGAAACTCTTGGTTTATTAGGATGCCAAAAAATGTTAAGTAGAATATTATTTATCTTCATTTTTTTTTTTGGTGGAGGTGGTACTAAAGATTGCAAGACAAACAATATTTTAGGGCAAGTTAACATCTTGAGTATTAACTGTTCGTGTATGGTAAAGAAGCATTTGTTCCAGTTTGTGACTAAACCTAAACTTTTATCAACATGACCTGTTGAATGTCTGTATGTTTTCTTTACTGTTAGACATAATGGTTATACCAAGAAATTTCATTTGATTGCTATTCCAATTGAAGTTAGAATATCTTTGTATGATTTATTTTATTTTTTTTTAAAATGATTAATAATGTACTTTTATTACGATTAAATCTTAAGTTTGAGATTTCTTTGAATTGACTCCTGCAACTAATTAGATGTTCCAATTAATTTTCTATATTTCTTATTGTTAGAAAAGATCATAAGCAAAGAGTTGAAGCTTTAGTTTGAAACCTTTTATTTTGATGCCATTAATGTTCTTATTGGATCTAATACTATTAGCAAAGGGTTCTATAGCTAATACAAAACGTAAAGGTAATAATAATGGACAGCCTTCTTTTGTGCCCTTTTGTAATTTTAAAGGAGTTAGAAAAAAATATTTTAACATAAGCACAAGAGTTATTGTATAGCTTGGAAATGAATGCAGTTAGCTCCAGTGAGAAATGATACTCTATAATTGTTTTAAATAGATACGACCAATTAACTGAGTCAAAACCTTATCTAAATTGAGACCAATAATAGACTATGCAAATTAAAAAACAACTTTCTATTAATGTATGCATTCGTATTATATTATCCTGTACTTGTCTATTTAAAGTAAACCCAGTTTGATAATTATGAATTAGTGTAGGTGTAAGTAGATAAATTCTGTTAGCTAAAATGGACATGAACATCTTATAGTTCACTTTTAAAAGTGAAAGGGGAATGTGTGTGAAATACTTTGTAGGATCCTTATCTTGTTTTAAAATAGTTGATGTAAGGGAATATTTTCATGATGGGATGACTTAATCAGTTGGTTTTATTTCTCTCTAGACCTTATCTAATATTGTAACTGCATCATCCAGTAGTATTTTTATGCTGGGGTGCCTTCTGTTTGGAGTCTGCATGTCCTCCCTGTGGTCACGTGGGTTTCCTCTGGGTGCTCCAGTTTCCTCCCACATCCCAAAGACATGCAGTAGGTGGATTGGACACTATAAATTGGCCCTAGGTGTGAGTATGTGCATGTGTGTGCCTTCTGTGGAAGGTTGGGCACCAAGCTGGCAACTCGACACTGTAAAACTCCACTGCCAATCATGAGCGGACAGGCGATCTGCTGTGGTGACCCCTAACCAGGAAAAGCTGAAAGGAGAAGATCCAATAGCATTTTATATAGTTCTGGTATAAAAGTATCTAAGCCGTTATGTTTGCACTTAACATTATTTTATGCCTGACAAAACCAGAAAAGGACATTGCAGTGCTGTGGAACATACTGAGACAGTTTTAAACCTTTTTGGGGTACAAAATGAATGACACTAAAACAAAAACAATAGCAGTACATTATGCACCCACATACAAATTTGTTCAGTACTATCCATATTTATGGGGATGTGATAAAATTAAGTATTTAGGAGTATGGATTAAAAATTATACCAGTGTGGCAACTAAGGAAATGTGGGAAGAGCAGTGGAAGATACAAAAACTGAGAAAATGGAAGCGCTTTTGTATTTATATAGATGCAAGCAGTTAGAATGTTTTAGCCCTTTTAGTCTTATACACTGATCAGCCATATTTTTATCAACCAGAGAAGAAGTTGTGGATAGCAATTAATAAAGAGCTGAAGGATTTTATCTGGGAGGGGAAGATGGCAAGAGTCAAGCTGAAAAGGGCATATTGGGAATACCCGAGTTGAAGGGGTATTTTAGAGCAACACAGGCTCCTGTACATATCACAAGTGGGGAAACTATAATTCAGAGTGGAAAGAGAGGATGAAATAGGCGGGAAGCTCAAGTAACAGGGAGAGACTGGGATTTTGGATGCAGACCTTAAAGGAGAACAACAATCATAGGATCATAGGAAGTTACTAGGCTTTTGGCCCTGAGGCCCTTATAAGCCTAGCCAAGAGTTTAGCCCATGCATAGACAAATCAGCACCCGATGGCCCTGTCCAGCAAGCACACTGGTGGAATCCAACAACCGTAATCGTACAGAATGTTCTATTTATAAAGTAGCGGAAGGTCTTCTGTGAACTAAGACAACATGAGAATGGAGAAAGATTCTGCCAGTAGGGATGACTGTAATTGGGAATAATGCAGAAAGTAGGCAGGAATATATATTGGAGAAAACTGGCAAAGGAACCAAGGTATTAGGAGCAGATAAGTAGAGAGGGAAAGGGAATAGAATGGGAAGATACCTGGAACTTATTTGGACTGCAGGCTAGAGATTGCCTTCCATATCAAGGTTTGATATCGGAGTATAGGCAAAGAGAAAGAAATAGGGAGGGGGGGTCCTAAACAGCAGACCAGCACTGGTAGAGTTTTTAGTAGAATATAGAGTAGAAGTTGGTGTTATGCTCTACTAATTGTACCTTTCTTATAAAATATTGCATGATAACCTCCTCAAAGTTATTACGGATTGGGAAGATAGATTAGATAAGCAATTCAAAAAGAAACAATTGAGGGATATATCTATGTCTCACAAATATGCAACAAAATCTAGAAGATTTAGGATCTTTGCCTGGCAGTGTTTGCATAGGTATTTTTATACCCCAAGCACACTTCAAAAGAATTTTTCCTCAGGTAGACAGCAAATGTTGGAGGTGTGATGGGGAAGAAAGAGGTAACATATTTTCTGGGAGTGCAATGAGTTGGCAGACTTTAAATTTTCCCTGCAGACCTCTGTGTCAGAGATGCTGGGTGAGCAAATTGGAGTAACTAGGAAAATTATTTATTTTTTTTTTGAGCTGTGATACAGAACTGGATTTAGAGGCCCCTCTGCCTGCAGTGTTGGACCTCACAACACCCCTGGGCGGGCATTAATTACACAACACACGCAGTTGTGCATTACTGCTTGCTTAGCTCATGCTTCTGATTAATATTAATGTGTCTCATATTTTTAGTATGCGTCATCTTAAAAAAAAAAGCCCGACAGTAAGAAGAAAAGTTAAACAGGTGTTCAAAATCTTTATTATAAGTTGACCAAACTGAACATCTTTACTGTTTCATATTTATTAATTTATAGGTCAGGTGATTTCATATTTTTCTGCTGCGGTAGTGTTGTCGCCTCATAGTAAGATGCTGCCCGGTTCGATTCTCAGAGCGTCTTCTGCGTGGAGACATGCGTGAATGGGTGTACCTTCGTTGAAGGTTGTGCGTCAGGGCTGGTAACTCGGCAAGTAAAAATCAACTACCAATCATTAGCAGACCGGAGTTCCGCTGTGGCAACCCCTAACCGGAAAAAGCCGAAAGACACAACAACATTTACTTTGTGTAAAGTTGTTCATAGGATCATGAGTTCATAAATTAGTACCAGGCTAACTGCCCTTGTGAACCATTCTAAGCTCAGCCAGTTATCCCATGCAAGAAGCAAACCTTGTACCTTCTACCTATGAGGTGAGTATCTTGCCCATTATGCCATTCTCCCACCCTTGTAGGCATAGTCATATTATTTAATTATATACATATTTACTTATTCTGATCTCTTTCTATTTCTGTTTGTATACCATGTCTTTTACTGGTAATACAGTCCCAGGTTTTATATTTTAGCTGTAATCCGAGTATTGTATAATAGAACATTTATATTTACCCTTATATATTTGATACTGTTTAATCGTATATTTTGATACTGTTTAATTGTACTACTCTTAGAATTGGTCCTATTTTTCCTTAAATGTTATGTCTAATAATATCTCAGAATAATTTATTATGGAAAGTTTGCATCTTAAAAAGGAAGATTTTTTTCAGATGTTTGTTCAGATACTAAGTTTTGTTATTAAAAAGAGACTATAACAGAGAAACACAATCCTAATTTTTTTTTATTAGAATTGTCATGCTGTAGGCTAGTATATAAACTATTCTTTTGGTATACTGAAAGCATTCCGAACCGTTTAATAACGGAGAGTGGTTTAGAATGCAATTCATTGTCTTTTGCTTGTTATCTAACTTGTATTCATTGATGGGATGTTATTCAAAATACTATGATTTACTTTTAGGAAAAAAAGAAGTAACCTGGACAGTTCTTAGAATTTTCAGAACTCCCGCAACATCGCATAAGTGCTTATTACTTTAAGCTGCTTCAAGCTGGTGCTCATGACAAGGGCTTGCAAATGAACAGTTTATCAGCTACTATTTGCACACAAATGCTCATGAGTGAATCCAAGCCACCTCTACATTATACATTAATCCCTCAAACCCTTCCAAACCAGTAAAAAAAAATTCAAAGTATGTTGACCACCGAAAAGGTATTGCATTTAAAGAAATAACATTTAATGATTCATTGTTTTAAAGGAGACCCAGCATATAAACTTGCATTAAAAGAAGGACAGTTGTGTGATCCAGGTTTAACTTGTAAAAGTGTGAATGTTGCTCTGATTATTTGATAACATTGCAATAATAACTTTTATATATGTAAGAAACTACATTTTTATACTTTGTTTATAACGTAGCATAACTTTCATGGGTGCTATTGCATGTCAAGTATACTATCAGTAGCAAGCATTCAGAACTATGTAATTGACAGTGGTTTAGAATGCAGTCCACTGTCATTGCTCATTATCTAACTTGCATTCTTTTACATCTTAGCACTTTATTCAAAATATTATGATTATTTACTTTTGGACAGGAAGAAGAAACCTGGACAGTTCTTGGAATTTTCAGAACTCCGCAGCATCGCAAAAGTGCTTGCTGCTCTAACTTGTTTCAAGCTGATTTTCATGTAAGGGGTTAAAAATGAACAGTCTCAGTCACAATTCACACAGAACACTGGCAAATGAATCCAAGCCACTTCCACACAACATATCAATCCCTCAGACTCCTCCAAACCTCCAAAAAAACAACAAAAAGCATATCGTAGTATCCCAACCACTAAAAAGCCATTGCAGTAAAAGAAATAACATTTAGTGATTCAGCAAACATTTTTGAATGAGATTTTAATATAAAGCAGACTGTCATTTTTTTAAAGAAGATATAGCATATAAACTTGCATTAAAAGAATGACAGTTGTGTGAACCAGGTTTAACTTGTGAAAGTGTGAATCTTATTCCAGTTTGGTATCATTCTAATAGTAGCATATATATTTTGTTATACTTTGTTTATAGCAGAGCATGTCTTTCCTGAGTGCTATTGCATGTCAAGTATGCTATAAGCAGCACACTACGTGATCAATTTAAAAACCCAGAATGTAACTTAACATGCCTCTTTAGTGTTTTGTTGCATCTTGTATTTATATTTAATAGTACATTGCGTAACTATGCCAAGATATTGAAAGTATGCCACCTAACATAAGATCTAATGTCAGTCTTCATTTAACTTTGAATTTTTGGGGACTCTGGTCTGACTCTCTGAAGCAAGCGGTTGCAGTGGCCGAGCTGGGAGAACCAAAAAGCTTTTGAGCTGAGTCTCTACCCAGAATACCTCTCTCCAGATTACCTCACATTTCTTTTGCTGCTCTTCTAAGACGCGTCAGCCAGATTCTGTCTACAGCTGTATGTGTTTTCATTGTTTTTTTTTTTTCTCTCAAACCCTCTTTAATGTGTTAAAATCTTGTATATATGATTTTCTACTTAGGTTATTCTTTAGTTTGCTTATTCAAGCCCTCTTCTAGAAATAGTTTTCACTCTTTTATTTCCTTTTCTGCAAGAGAGTGTGCTGCTGTTACCTCATGGTATCTGTTTCTACCATTGTTGGCAGTTTTTTTCCCCTTCCCCTACCTCTTGGTAGTTCTGGCCTACCATTGTTGGTAGTCATTTCCTTCTGGTGTGCTTGTAGCTTTCTCTAGTGTGCATGTGTGAGTGTTTCTGCAAGTTGATAAATTTCCTTAATCAACATGCCGGATACATCTTGGAGGAATGACTGGTTTTAAGCAGTGTCAGGATTGTTTCTGTGTTTACTGCTTGGACCCAGTGCATTTACAGGAAGATTGCTTATTTGTCAAGCCTTCAGTCACCAGGTCCTCGTAGAAAGAAAATAAACTGGTTTTAAAAGGTCTGGTTAAAACTTCTTTTCAGGAGGCTTTGTCTAGTCAATCCAAATCTGATGCATCTTTGCCTTCCTCTCCCTCTTCTAAATTTGCACATGGACAGAAGAGGAGTCACTGGGTGCCGGGATCCCCTTCGGCTCTGGCAGCCAAGAAGCACAAAAAAAAAAACAGTTCCCGCACTTTCTGCTGAACCAAAATTGATAGTAAAAAAAAAATCCACAGAACCAACCTTTTCGGCACAGTCTGTGGCAACTACTTCTGCACCACAAGTCTCTGTGCTGGCCACCATGATACCGATGGTCCAAGCTACTCCATCGGTACCAGTCCCCTCTGTGCCACCGTCCAAACTCTTGGATCCACTACCTCCCTAGATGCCACAATAACTTCATAAACTTTTTATTTTCCGTTCCCAGGACATTTTCCCCCTTAATTGATCCTTTCATGGTGCAACTTCCAAACCCCTTTCTAGAGAGCCCAGAATCCCTGTCTGCTTTTTCTGTTGTTCCTGCAAGTGTCTGACAGAAGTAGACGTTGTGCGATTGGTAGATCAGCTTCTCATGGCCAGGGTATTACCGTCTGTTCTCAACATCCCACTTCCTTCTGGAGATGGGGATTTTTCTTCTAGGACGCCACTGAATCGTCGTCCTCTGACTTCCTCTGAGGGTTTAGAGATTACGAAAATACCAAACGATACGGCTAAACAGCCGCAAAAAGGACTAAACTGCAAACAACAAAATTAATGGAAAATAGCACGGACTGTATGAATAAAATTCTTTATTGATTCTGATACCTCGGCCTTCACCTTCTCATGGAATAATTTACATTCACAAACACAGTCCTATTTAAACCATTAAATATTAAGTACTTAATTGAATTAATTAACTTTTTTCCAAAATTTAAAGTCACAAATCCTAAAACACATTTGTTTATACAACTTTAATTGAAACTTTATTACATATTTTATCACAACTCCCTATACAAACAGTTTTAAACATAATTCTTTTTCATGCCTCTAAATTCATACCATTAGGATAGAGGGTGTTGAAATTAATAATAAACTTTGATTCCATATCTAATAACCTTCTATGAAAGTTATTGTTCTTCACTCCCACCCCATAGGGCTTGGCTATAACAATAAAAATCAAATCTTTCATCAGTCCTCCATGCTTCTCATGAAAATGACTTGCTACCGGACTATCCAACGTTGCATTTCTTATATCGCCCAGGTGTTGGTTTGTCCAATATACCATTTCTGTACTGGACAATTACACCTAATGGCATAAATTACTCCAAACGAATTACAGTCAAGTGATCAATGGCATTATATAAATTGCCATTGATCCTCGTACCATCTAAATTTCTGATTTTTTTTCACAAACCTTACATCTACCGTAGGCATATGCACCTGCATTGCCGACATTCTTCCTTCTACCTCTACTAATAACGAACTCCTTTAAATTCTGAAACCTGCCATAAGAAAAAGTAACTTTCTTAGGGAATATACTCTTTAAATTATCGTCCCTACTAATTATGGGCCATAATAAACTCACCACATTCTTTAAAATGGGAGAAAAAACTGAAAACCTGTTTACAAAAAATATTTTATCTTCCTCTTCATCTCCTTTACTGTCTTCCAAAAACCCCGTATAAGTGTTATTATGCTTTCTTCCTTTTGATAAAGTACTTTGTTCATGTCGACCTAACCCAAGATCTTTTTCCACCTTGTTTCTAGCTGTCGTCACCAATTCATGGGAATACCCTCTAACACATAATTTCTCATAAACTTGGTTGAATTCTACCATTATCCTGTCTTTCTCTGAAGTATTGCCAGCAACGCGCTTAAATTCCCCTACTGGCAATGATTCAATAGGATGCGAGCTATGCATACTGGATGCATGTAAAAAATTGTTCACTGCTGTGGTCTTATGAAAGGGTCTATGTTGTGTTTTTCCATCCGATCCTACATAAAACTCCACATCTAAAAATTGTATCCTATTCCCGCCTAAAGTAAAGGTGAAGTCCAACCCACATGGATTAGTACTTGGATCAAAAATAAACTCATCAAACTCCTTGGGGTCAACCCCTACACAAAAATAAAAGGTAGTCAATGTATCTTTTATATTTTACCACCTTGTTGTGGAAAAAACGTTTAGAATAAACAAACAAGTTTTCAAAATGGGCCATAAATAAAATGGCATATGATGGAGCGAAAGAGCACCCATCGCAGTGCCATCCTTCTGTAGAAAACTTTATTTCAAACTAAAAATAATTGTGTGTAAGGCAAAATTCCAACATGCAAACAATAAAAGAGGTACGTGGTCCTTTGCCCAAAATTTTGCCTACTGCCTCAAGCCCCCACTTTGTTCTCATACAGGTATACAATGATTTAATATCAGCGCTGTCCCATTAATAATCATCCTGCCACACAACCCCTTTCACATGATTACAGATCTCTCTAGTATTTTTTACATGAGGGTATCCTTGGAAGATGACACTTTAACACTGAATCCAAAAATATGCTAACATTTTAAATTAAGCACCTCTGCCCGACACAATCGGTCATCCAGGTGGATTTCTCAAATCCTTGTACACCTTAAGGATGATAAAAATTTTTGCATCTTTAGGATTCTTAATATATAATTTTTTAACATCTCTTGATGTAAAAAATCCCAGATGTTCACCCCTCTCTAATAAATCATGTAAAGCGCTATTGAATTCCGCTACAGGGTTAGCTGGCAAACATACATAAGTATTACTGTCAGACAGTAAATCTAAAGCAATAGAATTATATCTTTCCCTGGGTAAAATTACCCAGTTACCTCCTTTATCAGATTCAGTAAATATAAATTTATCACTAAGCTCCCTTAATTCACATAGGGCTTGCCATTCCTCTTTCAATAAATTTAAACATTTTTTACCCTTCTTAAACAAGTTAAACTCAGTTTCAATTTGTTTGCATAGTGTTTTCTAGAAAATATTACTTACATATGGAACCTTCGGTATTTTAAACCTCCCATATCCTGTAAAAAATTCAAACCCAGAGGCAGAGGCCGGCTGCATCTGTCCATCCGAAAAAATATCTATTCCATCATTTTCATGCAAAGACATGTCCATTAATGAACTTTCAAACAAAGAAACACTATTGGTGCTAATAGTCTGATTATCCACCTCTTTTATATTGTTAGGAAAATTTTTTTTTTCCCCAAATATAGCTTTCTACAAAACTCCTTGGCTTCTAAAATCGCATCCGCCAAAGAAGGAGTACAAGTCGGAACAAACTTTGTGCCTTTGCATAAAACATTTCTCATGCTTTCAGTTATGTATAAATCAGATAAATTGATGATACTTAAGTTCTCACCTGCACTGTTGTCCAAGTGGCTAACAGAAAAACCTTCCACCTTAAAAAACCTTCCACCTTAAAATTAGAACATGAAAAAAGTCCCCGTTCAACAGTTCCATGAAAACAAGCAATGGAATCCTCTTCTTTTTCCCTTTACTTGAAACCGCCGACCTCGCCCTCTACTCTGTGTCGGACTCTGGTTCACGGTGGATGCTGCCTCATTCGGACCGTTAGAACTAGATGCATCTTCTACATTCAACTCGTCAAAAGAAACACTTTTTATCCCCACAGGTGCTGTCTCTACAGAAGAAACCGAAGTGTTTCTAGAGCCGCGAGATCTACTCCTGCTTCTCTTGGTGTCAGTTCTACCACGCCCCTTCTTAAAGTTGTACTGCCACGAGAATATTTTTCCTGTTTTATAGTCATTGGCATCTCGTGAAAATTTCTTCCTCTTACGCTGAATGACCTGTGCTTCAACCTTAGACAACCTGGCTCTAATATCATTTAGATTTTGTTCAAATGTCACTTATGATGATTCTTTTATTAGTGTCTCTTGAAGCTCTAAAATGCTGGAACGCATTTTAGTAAGTGCTCTTTCATTACGTTTGATGAGCACCTTCAACCAACTTCTTTCCACTCGGGAAAAGAGATCAGACTTTTCATCTGAAAAATCATAAGCTGGTAAATGGTCCACTCTTGGCCCCCTTGGTGTTATATTGGAGCTGACATACTTCTCCAATAACCTGAGGTCATAAAAGATGGTCACTTCTTTAATCATCATTTTCTCAAGTTCTTCATACTTGATAGACCAGTCATTACCGCCACATACCCATGGGTCACTGGAGACAAATTTCTCCTCTCTTATCTCGCCAAATGGTAGTGAAACTGAATGTATTCTGATTATTTCTGGCACCCATCGGTGCTACCGCTGCTCCATTAATTGACATATTCACACCAAATACCAAACGATATGGCTAAACAGCCGCAAAAAGGACTAAACTGCAAACAACAAAATTAACGGAAAATAGCAGTACGGACTGTAAAAATAAAATACTTTATTGATTCTGGTATCTCGGCCTTCGCCTTCTCATGGAATAATTTACATTCACAAACACAGTCCTATTTAATCCATTAAATATTAAGTACTTAATTGAATTAACTTTTTTTTTTTTTTTTTAAATTTAAAGTCACAAATCCTAAAACACATTTGTTTATTCAACTTTAATTGAAACTTTATTACATATTTTATCACAACTCCCTATACAAACAATTTTAAACATAAATTTTGGAAAAAAGTTAATTAATTCAATTAAGTACTTAATATTTAATGGTTTAAATAGGACTGTGTTTGTGAATGTAAATTATTCCATGAGAAGGCGAAGGCCGAGGTACCAGAATCAATAAAGATTTTTATTCGTACAGTCCGTGCTGCTATTTTCCGCTAATTTTGTTGTTTGCGGTTTAGAGATTACGACTCCGATTCCTTTGGTCCTGGCGGCTGTGGTTATGACGGTCTTTCCTTTGGTTGCAGAGTCGGCATCGACACTCCCGGGGTCATAGCTCTGCTGCTGGATCTGAGGGGTTTGGATCAGCATGCGAGGGCTCTTCCACAGCTCTGACTTTGGAAGGGGTTTTGTCAGAGTGGGATGGGGACCACATTTCCAAGGTTGTCTTTCTTGGCTCCAGGCTCCTGTCCCTCTTCGGTGGGACCTGCCTTCCAGGTGATGGAGAGGGCATTGGCGTCTGCGGGTCCTCAGTTGGTCCCTTCCATACTGGAGTAATTATCCTGGGATCCCTTCTTATCCAGAACTCCCACAAACCTTCACGCCTGGGCAGTGAAAAACCAAAGCTACAGGATATCCCTGAGCAGGGCCCTTATGCTTCCAAGTCCTCCACAGAACTTCCCACTGAGGAGGTGCACTGGATGAAGACACGCAAGAGGAAACGCCTAGATTCCCCAGAAGAATCTGTCACCGAGAACACAGACTTGGATGATGGGGAAGGGTTCCCATTGGTCACCCCCAGAAGACCTCTCCTTTGGAGATGTTTTAGAGATGTTGAAACAGAGGGGTGACTGGAAGCCCTAAGACCCTAAATCAGAGGAGTCTGTGTACCTGCAAGCTTTTGGTGCTCACCCATCTACCTTTTGGCTGACCCCACCTGCTGATCTCATTAAACTGATCATGCAGCGGGCTTGGAAGGCCCCTGACTACATAGAGACAATCCCCAGGAGACCTGACAAAATTCTCACATTGGTAGAGGACCATCAGTTTTGGGCTTAGGGACTAGCAGTAGATACCATAGTGGTTGCGACAGCCACTAAGAAGGAACTTGCAGAAGAGTTCCACTGATAATTCCCCTAACCAAGAGGCAAGCATCATCGCCCTTCACCATAAGGTCCTTGAATTTTATGGCACACTTACTTGACTCCAAAGGAATCTGATCAAGGAACTTTTGGATTCCCTTGCTGGAGCTGGGTCTGAGGAAGTTCAAGATAAAGTGGTCTCCCAACTGGCTGCCCTGGGGTCTATTTCCAATTCGTCCATGAGGGTCATTGTGCATGCAACAAGCCAACAAATCCACACTGAAACTAAGAACAAACCGTTGGTGATGTCAGCTGCAAAAGATGGTTTTAGAAAGGTAATAATCCAAGCAGTAATCCAAATCACAGGACGTTTTGTCCAAATAAACGGCACTTATAAAACAACACTTTTATTGAACAACCGAATAAATGTTAAACGCTGCCAGCGTTTTTCGTTCTGATAATGTCAGAACTTCCTCAGACAACAGCCAGTTCATTAACAATTGGTATTTAAATGTGCACTACATAATTAGAGCAACTGTTTTTAATTAATTCAACAACTTTTGCCCTTACTTTTAAAGAGATACGCACATAATTACCATTTATATCATTCCTTAAAAATGACTGTCAGCATGGGAATACCTTATTTAAAAACCCCGTAGCATTTATAAAACTTTAAAAACATTAAATAAGCATCCTATATAACTACATTTCATATCACATTTATACAACATTTTAAAAACATTTTACTTTAATATCCTACAATAAATTAAGTAAGAAATGTTTAAGTTACTTAAGTTATAAAAATGCATCTTAATATTATTCGTATTTAGTTCTCCTTACTAAATTGGAGGAACAATTCAATAAGTTATAGCTAAAACCCATGTTGAACTACCTCATTAAGTTTTTAATTTTTAAAATACATACGATTGAGCAAAACTCATTTAAGCCTGGTTCTCTATTCGCAGCCAAGCGTAGTTGCCAGGCTAATTCTTTTTTCTCCAGCTCCAATTTTAAAAAATGGTCATTTACAAACCTATAGTCAGCTGAGTGTTTGTTAATTTGATCAATGACCATAAAAGTAAAAGAATGATCCAGGTTACTAGCACAGTGTCTAGCCAAAGCATTTTTGGTGACCCCCCCTTTTCCTTTTCCCTAAATTTTTTCCCTTTTGGCCCCCCCCGGGGGAAAAATTTTAAGGGGGGAAAACCCCCCAAAAAAAACCCTTTTTTTTTCCCCAGAAACCGGGGTTTCCCCCTTTTTTAAAAAAAAAACCCTTTTTTCCCCCTTTTTTTTTTCCCCCAAAAAAATTTTTTTTTGGGGGGAAAAAATTTTTAAAAACCCCCCCCCCGGGGGGGGGGGTTTTTTTTTTTCCCCGGGGGGGGAAAAACCCCCCGGGGGGGGGAAAAAAAAGAAAAAACCCCCCCAAAAAGGGGAAAAATTTTTCCATTTAAAAAAAAAAAAAAAAGTTTTTTTGGGGGGTTTTAAAAAAATTTTTAAAAAAATTTTTTAAAAAAAAAACCTTTTTTGGTTTTGATTGTCCCTTCCCCCCCCCCTTTTTTTTTTAAAACCCCTTTTTAAAAATTTTTAATTTAAAAAAATTTTTTTTTTTTAAAAAAAAGGGGGTTTTGGTCCTTTTTAATTTTTTTAAAAAAAATTTTTTAAAAAAAACCCAAAAATTTTTAAAAAAAACCCAAAAAATTTTAAAATTCCCTTTTTTTTTCCTTTTTAAAATTTTTTTTTTTTTTAAAATTTTTTTTTCTCCCCCCAAAAAAAATTTTTTTTGGGAAAAAAAAAAATTTTTTTTTTTTTTTCCCCCCCTTTTTTAAACCGGGGGGAAAATTTTTTTTTTTTTTTTAAAAAAAAAGGGGAAAAAAACCCCCCAAAAAAATTTTTTTAAATTTATTTCCCCAAAAAAGGAAGGGAAGGTTTTTAAAAAAAAAAAAAAATTTTTCCCTTTCCCAAAGGGGGGGCCCCCCCCCCGGGGGGGGGCCCCCCCGGGGTTTTCCCGGGGGAAAAAAACCCAAAATTTTTTTTTTTTAAAAACCCCCAAAAAAAAAAGGGGGGTTTTTTTTTTTTAAAAAAACAAATTTTTTTTTCCCCCCAAGGGGTTTTTTTGGTTTTTTAAATTTTTTTTTAAAAAATTTTTTTTTGGGGGATTCCTTTTAATTTTTTTCCCCCCCCTTTTTATCTAAAAAAAAAACCAAATTTCCGGGCTTTTTATTTTTTAAAAAAAAGGTTTTAAAAAAAATTTTTAAAAACCCCCCCAAAAAAATTTCCCTTTTGGGTTTTTAACAGTTTTTTTTTTAAAAAAAATTTTTTTCCCTTCCCCCCCTTTTTGGGGGAAAATTTTTCCCCCCCTTTTTTTTTTAAAAAAAAAAAAAAAATTTTTAACCCCCCCAAAAAAAAAAAAAAAAAACCCCCCCCCCCCTTTTAATTTTTCCCCCCCTTTTTTTTTTTCCCTTAAAAAGGGAAGGGGGGGGGTTTAAAAAATTTGGAAAAACCCCCCTTTTGGGGGTTTCAAAAAAAAGAAAAAAAAAAGGGGGGGGGGGGAAAAAAAAAGGGGGGGTTTTTTTCCCGGGGGGGTTTTTTTCCCAAAAAAAAAAAAAACCTTTTAAAAAAAAAACCCAATCCCCAAAAATTTTTTTTTTTTAAAAAAAAAGGTTAAAAACCGGTTTTTAAACCCCCAAATTTTTTTGGGGGGGTTTTTTTTTAAAGAAAAAAATTTTTTGGGTTTTAAAAGGGGGAAAATTTTCCCTTTTAAAAACCCTTTAAGGGGGAAAACCCCCCCCCCCCCTTTTGGGAAAAAAAAAAAACCCCCTTAAAAATTTTGGGAAAAAAAAACCCCAATTAAAAGGCCCTTTTTTCAAAATTTTTTTTTTTGGGGAAAAAAAGATTTTTAAACTTTTAAAAAATTTAAATTTTGCAAAATTTCCCCAAGGGGGGGGGGTTTTTTTTTTTTTGGGAAAAAAATTTTGGGGGAAAAAATTTTTTTTTTAAAAAAAGGAAACCAAAACCCCCAAAAAAATTTAAAAACCCAATTCCCGGAAATTTTTTTCCCTTTTTAAAAAAAATTTTTTTTCCCCCCTTTTTTAAAATTTTCCCCCGGAAAATTCCCCCCCCCCTTTTTCGGGTTTTAAAATTCGGGTTTGGTTTTTTAAAATTTTTTTTTTTTCCCTTAAAAAAATTAAAATTTTGGAAAATTTTTTTTTTAAAAAAAAAATTTTTTTTAAAAAAAATTTTTTGGGGGTTTTAAATTTTAAAAAATTTTTTTTTTTTTTTAAAAAAACGCGGGCCCCCTTATTTTTTAAAAAAAAAACCCCCTTTTGAAAAAATTTTTGGGGGAAAAAAAAACCCCCAAAAAAAAAATTTTTTTTTGGGGGAAAAAAAAAACCCTTTTTTTTCAAAAAAAAATTTTGCTTTTTTTTGGGTTTTTTTTGGGGGTTTTTTTAAAATTTTTCCCTTTTGGTTTTTTTTTTTTTTTTTTTCTAAAAAACCCCCCCCTTTTTTTTTAAATTTTTTTTTTTTAAAAAAATTTTAAAACCCCCTTTTTATGAAACCCAAAAAAAAAAAATTTTGAAAAGTTTTTCCCAATTTTTTTTTGGAAAAAATTTTAAAAAATTTTTTTGGGTTTTTTGGGGCCCCCCAAAAGGGCCCAAAAAATTTTTTTTTTTTTTTTTTTTTTAAATTAAAAAAAAGGGGCCCCCCAAAAAAAAAACCCCTTTTTGGGTTTTTAAAAAATTTTTTTTTTAAAATTTGGGGTTTTTTTGGGGGGTTTTAAAATTTTTTTTCCCCCCTTTTATTTAAAAAAAGGGGCGGGAAAACCTTTTTCCGGGGTTTTTTGGAACCCCCCCTTTTTTAAAATTTCCTTTTTTTTGGGGTTTCCCCAAGGGGGGTTTAACTTTTTTTTTAAAAAAAAAATTTTTTACCTAAAAAAATTTTTGGGGGGTTTTTTTTAAACCCCCCCCCCCTTTTTTGGGGGGGGTTTTTTTTTTTTTTAAAATTGTTTTTTAAATTTTTTTGGGGGGTTTTTTTTTTTTCCCTTTTTTTTTTTTTTTTCCCAAAGGGGGAAAAACCCAAAGGGGGGGGGCCCCCCCTTTTCCCCCCCCCCTTTTAAAAAACCCCGGGGGGGTTCCCCGGGGAAAAAACCCCGGGCCCCCAAAAAAAAGGGGGGAAAAAGGGCCAAAAAAAGGAAAAAAAAAAATTTTTAAAAATAAATGTTTAAAAATAAAATTTTTTAAAAAAAAAAATAAAAATTTTTATAAAAAAAAATTTAAAAAATTTTTCCCTTTTTTAAACCCCCAAAAAAAAATTTTGGGTTTTTTCCCCCTTTGTACTGATGGGTTCCCCCCGCTCCCCCCCTTTTTTTTTTGGGGTTACTATATCCCAGGATGCCCCCCACTTTCCCCAGATCTCGTTTGCCGCTTACAAGCTAGGGGGGGGGTTTTAACTTGGTAGCTTTTTTCTAGAGTTTTCTGTCAGAAATTTCCCAAATCTTTAACCCCAAAAACTGTTTTAACAGCTATTTTTTGTATCGTTTTTTGAGAGAAATTTGTGGTAAATTTTTTGTTGCAGGGGAAAAGGGTTTCCCTTTAAGTTAGAGGGCCTTCCCCATTCTTTTTAGTCTTTTGTTTTAGAGGTCAAGACCCGTTTGTTAGAGGGTTTTTGGCCCCTTTTTTTTGTCATAAGTTTGTTTTTTGGGGTTGTTTTTTTCTTTTGTTGTGTGGATATATAAAATTTTTTATATATATATATATTTTTTATATATATATATTTTTTTTTATTTTTTTTCTGGAAAATTGGGTTTTTAAATTTTGTCTAAAAGCATAGACCCCCGGGTTTAAAAAATGCATGCTTAAAAAGTCCATACAGATGATCACTCCTTGTGGTTTTTTGTTGGGGCCCAAAAACTTCAGGAGTCCCAAACGTGTGTCCCTTTTTTTTTAGGGTCCTCCAAGAGAGGAAGAATAAATTAATCTTAAAAAGGGGTTATTAAACCCCCCTTGAAGGGGGCCTTATCTTCCTCTCCCTCCAGCTAAGAAAAAAAGGGGGGCTCCCACCAGCCCGTCGGAACCGACCACTAAGAAAAACTAGGCAGGCTTCTCCATGGCTCCAAGGGCTTGGGGCCGGGGGAAAAGGGCTGCCTCGATGCCCCAGCCCGACTCCTCTGGTTTTGGAGCCGAGGCTGGGGCTTGAGGCGGGGCACCTTCATCGGCTCCACTGATTTTGGAGCCGATGAGGGTTGGCTCAGACCTTCCCCTCGGGGGCCCCCGCCCTCCGGGACCGAGGGGAAAATTTTTGGGGTCTCCTCGGGACCGAATTTGGGGAGTCCATTCGAGCCGGGGCCCCAGTCCTTTGGAGCCGATGGAGAAGTCGGTTTGGGCCCGGGCTCCTAGATCTTCCAAGATGTCTGATTCGGACATCGACAGGGTGCTCCCAAGACTGTTTTCTCCTGTTTCCAAAAATTTGTTTCGCTCCAGCCCATTGGCCGGGCCCATGGCCCACCCTGGTTCTGGTTCCTCCTCCAACACCCGGGATGTTTGGGGCCCATGGAGGTTTTGGGTCCTCCAACTCCAACCCCCGGGTCTTGAGTCGGAGTTGCACGGACCTCCTCCTGCGGCCCGGGGGGGGGGGGACTGATGTTTTCGGTTCCCAAACCTTCCTCGGGCCCCTGCGGGGTGCCCTCTACTGTTTTGGGCCCCGGGGTTTGGGCCTTCCCAGGATTCTGGGGTCCGGGCCCTTTAGGGCCCTGAGGAGTGCTTTTCCAAATCTCTTTGGCTACCTCCACGGTCTCCCCGCACCTTCCCTAAAACGGAGACTGGGTCTTTGGCAGTCCCCTGTCCTTTGACAGCGGAGCCCGGGGGCCCGAGGTTACCCCAGTGGGGTTTCCCCCCCTGGAGGTCCCCCTGAAGCTTCTTGGGGGAACCCCCAAAGGAAAAAACTGTGCAAGAGGAAGCACGTGACTCCCCGATGAGTCTCTCACTGACACTGATCTTGATGATGCAGGGGTCCCCCAAGTCGCCCCCAGATGATGTCTCCTTTGCAGACATCTTGGAAGCCCCCAAACAACGAGGCGCTGGCATTTCCCAAACCCCCCTTTTGCTGATGAGTCGGTGTTCCCCAAGGCCGGGCTCAGCCCTCCGCCCCCGGGGGTCTCCGCCCTTGACGAGCTCCTAGATTTGATCTGTCGAAGGGTGGGGAAAATCCAGACTGTGGAACCGGTGCCTGCTCGCCCAAATAAATTCTTATCAGCACCCCCAAAAGGAGTTTTGACCAAAGGTGTGGCTGTAGATGCCCTTTGGGGGTGGCATCTGCTACCCAACAAGATGTAGCAGAGGCTTCGGCGTCCGTCCATCCTCCTAATAAGGAGTCTAGGAGCATGGATCGGCCGGGGAAACGCACCCGTTCAGCGGGCCCTTTTCCTTAAGGTCCCTGAACTATTTTACCACTTCACCAGATTTCAGAGGGATCTGATCAAGGAGCTTTCAGATACCCTCTTGGGTAACCTACCTGAGCAGCTGGCCCAGGCGGCTCTCAGTTGGCTCCCGTCATAAAATCAAACTGGCCCCTGAGGCTCATTTCTTTTGCAGCCCGGGAGTAAGCGGGGGGTTTTTGCTCTCGGGGGCAAGCCTGGCTCGCCTGTGTCATTTTTGGAAGGGCCCTTTTAAATCTTCCTTTGCCGGGGCCCCTTTGATGGATCCTCTTTGTTTGGACCCAAGGTAAAGGACACATTGACCCCCTGTGAGCAAGAAGGTAAGACTTTGACTGCCGGGGGGGGGTTTTCCACTCCCTTTTGGCCTTATCCCAAGGCTAAAAAGGAGGGAAAATGTGGTTCCGAAAACCCAAAATCTTATCCCCCCAGGAGGACGATCCCCCTTCCTGAGGCAGAGGAGGGGGAAATTTTTTTCGAAGACACCCCCCCAAAGGGGGCCGAGGCCCCCCCAACACTGGCGACCCGAGTCCTTTTGGCTCTTCAGCCTTCACAATCCCTGAAGGGGTTGCCCGACTGTGCAGCTCCCAGCCAGGGGGTCGCCCAGGCACCTAAAAGCCTGGGAAGGTATCACTCAGGACCGATGGGTGCTTAATTAGCCCGGGGGTTACTCCCTTTTCCACCTCCACCTGTCCAAAAAATCCCGGACCCCCACCCAGTCAACGGAAATTGCAGCCTTAGAAATCTCAAAGCTGCTTCAAAAAGGCGTCATCCAACCGGTCCCCCCAGACCAGATCCGATTAGGCACTTACTCAAGGTTCCTTTTAGTGCCAAAAAACCGGGGACTTGAGGCCCATTTTGGATCTCAGCATTTCGTTTAGTCAAAAGTCCAAGTTCAATGGTCACCTTACAATCCATTCTCCCACTGCTGGAGAAAGGTGTTTGGATGTGCTCCATAGATCTCAAGGACCTATTATCACATCCTGTAGATCAGGCGTCCAGGAGACATTTGGGTTCAGCCTGGGGGACAGTCATTTTCAGTTCGCCTGCCCTTTGGTCTCACCACAGCCCCCAGGGTGTTCACCAAATGTTTGGCGGTCGTGACTGCTCACCTGAGAAATCTAGGATTCCAGGTGTTTCCGTATCTGGGCGACTGGCTCCTAACTGCCACCTCCAGGCATCTACTATTGCAGAACCTACAAGCCACCATATCACTGGGCACTTCCCTTGGAATCACCTTCAATTGGCCAAAGTCTGTGTTGCTGCCATCTCAGCGCATAAGATTCATAGTAGAGATAGACTCAAACCAAATGCGGTCTATCTTCCTACAGAAAGGATACAAACCATACAGGCTCAAGTCCCAGCCTTGCTTTCAGATCCAAAGCCCCAGCCAGGAAAGGTCCTGCAGCTATTGGGATCCATGTTGGGCCCCTGTTCTTTTAGTCCCTTTCAAGGTTGCATATGAGAATTCTCCAGTGGCTCCTTTCACACAGTGGTCCTTTCAGGATCTCCCCTCAGTCACCTCATATGGATCACGGAAACCTGCAAACGGGACCTTGCTGGTGGCTGGTGCCCCCCAATCTGGATCAGGGGACCCTTTGTTCCACCTCCTCCATGGCCACTTTGGAAAGGACGCCTCCCAGATGGGGTGGGGGGGATTCCCCGGGCAGGTCAGTCCAAGGCAAATGGCATTCCCGGGGTCTCCTTCATATCAACATTCTAGAAATGAGGGGGGTGTTTCTTTTCTACAAGCCCCCCACGATTACCTCCCTCAGGCTTTCCATTCACCCCACAACATGTCAGTAGTCTGGTACCTGAACAAACAAAGGGGCCAGATCCTACCCCTTTGCAAAAGGGCCCTGAGAGTTTGGGAATGGGCAGTGGCACCAAACGCTGGTAGCCCCCATATCCCGGGAAATCCAATGATAGCCGACAGACTGAGCAGAACTATTCTCTCCTCACGAGTGGTCTCTGAACATTTTCCCCCAGATTTTCAGCAAATGGGGAATTTTCCCTTTCTTTCCCAACCCTTCACCGCTCCCCATGGCTTAACCCCTCCTTCCCACCGGGTTTTTCCTTCCCCCTTTTTTCCCTTCCCAAAACCCTTCCACAAAAAATTCCCTTTCCTCCTTTTTCCCCTTTTTAAAAATTCCCCTGGCCTCCAAAGGTTCCTATCAACCCAACCTTTAATTATCCCCTCCCTCCACCCTTTCCCCTTTCAGTTCTTCCCTTGGTTTAGTCAAATCATACTTTAGCCCCAATCTCCCAAACTTTCCTCCCCAAATTCACTAAAAAGATTTAAAATTCTTTTCCCTCCTTTTTATATCACTTTCTTGAAGTCCCGAAATTTTTTCTTTCTTTAACCCTTTCTTCCCAATCCAAATTCCTTTTCCAATTTTTATGAATTTTTAAAAACCCCCCTTTTGGGAACAATTTTCCCTTTATTTCCCCCCCATTTCCTCCTTTCCTGGGCCTTTTTTCCTTAAAACCCCCCCGAAACAGAAACCCTTTTTGAAATTTTTTGGAAAACCTTTTTTTCCCTTCCCTTTTTCCAAATTTTTGGGTTTCCCCTTTTTTTTAAAACCCTCCTTTTTTCTGTGGCCCCCGGCCAACCCCTTTCCTTTTTCCCTTTTTTCCAATTTTCCTGGTCCCTTCCTTTCTTTGTTCCAAAAAATTCTTTTTTTCCCGGCAAAAAAAACAAAAAAAAAAATCAATTTTTTTTCCTTTTTGTTTTGGGGCCCCCCCTTTTTGCCAAAGGATCAGGGGAAAAAGTTTTTCCTCTTCTAAAAAAGAGGTTTAATCTTCAAAATCCCTTTTCCCTTTTCAATTCCCTTCCATTCTGCTTATTTGTTTTTGCTTTGGCTTCCCCCCCCTTTTTATTCTTGGGGTTTCCCTGGGGGGCCCTTTTTTTCCAATTCTGGGGGTTTTTTCCTTTTGGGCTGGCCTTCCCTCGTCAGAATGTTTCCCGTTCCTTTTTTTTCTTTTTAGTTTTCCTTTTGTGTTTTTATTCCCACTTTCCTTTCCCATTTTCCCTTTCCCCCGTTTGGGTTTTGGGAAACGGGTTTCCTTTTTTGTTTTTCCCTTTTCCCCCTGGCCGGTGTGTGTGGGCTGGGTTGGGCGGTGGGCAATAAACTTGCTTTATGGGATAGCTGGGGGCCTTTGGCTCCCCATTAGTGCCCCTTTTTCTTTAAAAAAAATTTTTTTTGGGTTCTTTAGTTCTTTTGGTATTTTGTCTCCTTTTCCCGTTTTTTTTCCCCCTTTGCCCTTTATTTTAAAAAAATTTTCCTTTTTTTCTTTTTTCTTCCTGGGGTTTTTTTTTATAAAATTTTTTTTATTTTTTTGTTTTTTTCCTTTTTTTTTTTTTTAAAAAATTGAAAAATGTTTTTTTTGTTAAAAAAAAATTAATTTTTTAGAAAAAAAAAAAAAATTTTTTGATTAAAAAAAAATTTTTAAAAAAAAGTTGGAAAAAAAAATTAAAAATTTAGGTTTTTTAAAAAATTTTTTTTTATATTTGATTTTGGTTAAAGGGGGTGAATTTATTTGGTTTATTTTAAAATTAGGGTTTTTTGAATTTAAAAAAAATTTATTTTTTTAAAGTTTTTAAAGTTTTTTTAAAATTTTTTTTTTTAATAAAAGGGGTAGGGATGTTTTATATATTAAAAAAGTAAGTTTTTTTAAATTTAATTTTTGTTTATAATTGGAATTGTTTTTTTAATTAAAAAATTTAAAAAAATTGGAAGTGTAAATAAAAATTATTTTTTTGGGAAATTTAAAAAAAATTTAATTTAAATTTTAAAATTTTTAAAAGGGTTTTGTTTGTAAAAAATTTTAAAAAGGAAATAATTTTTAAATGGAAAAATTATTCCCCTTCTTTTTTTTAAACCAAGAAAAAAAAAAAAGAAATTTATATTGAAAAAAAAAATGCCAAACCAAGCCTTTTTTCCCAAATAAAAAAAGCCCCCCCCTTTTCAAAGGTTTCCCTTTTCCCTTCCCCCAAAAAAACCCTTATATTTAAAAAAAAAAACCCCCTAACCCAAAAAAAAAACCCCCTAAAATTTTAAAAAAAACCTCTTTAAAAAAAAACTTTTTTTTCCTTTTTAAAAAAATTTTAAAAAAAAATAAAAAAAAAAAAAATTTTATTTTCCCCCCGGTTTTTTTAAAAAAAAAAAAAAAGAAATTTTAAAAAAAAAAAAAAAAAATTTTCAAAAATTTTAAAAAAGGGGTTCTTTTTTTGGAAAAGGAAAATTTGGAGGAAGAAAAGAAAAAATGTTTTGGGGAAAAAGGCATATTTTTAAAAAAGGGGTTTTTGAGGGTTTTAAATTTTGGGGGAAAAAAGAAATTTGGTGGGGAGGGGAAAATAGGGGGGAAGTTTTTTAGGAAATTTATTTGGGAAAGGTTTGGGGGTTTTTGGGGAAAAGAGGAAAAAAATTTTTTTTAAAAAAAAAAATTTTTTTTTTGGGAAATAAAAACCCCCCGGAAAAAAATTTTTGGGTTTGTGTTTAAAAAATTTGTTTTTTGTGTTTGTTTGGTTGTTTGGTTTTTTGGGTTCCGGGGAGTTTGGGGGGTTTTTTTCCCTTTTTTTTTTTTTTTTGTTTTCCTTTTTTTTTTTTTTCTTTTTTTTTCTTCCTTTTTTTTTCCCTTCCTTTTCTTTTTTTTTTTTTTATATTTTTTTAAAAAAAATTTTTTTTAATTTTATAATTGTATTTTAAAATATTTGTTGTACCTTTTTAAATAAATATTTATAATATTAAAAAACAATATATCGATTGTATTTGCCCCATTCTTTTCATTTTTTGGCAATTCCCTTTCAAAATATAATTTTTTGCATTTTCATTATTACATAATTTTTTGTTTCAATTTACTAATATTTACTTTATAATTCTAAGTTACACCATAAACTTTCAAAAATTTATATTTTATATCTCTAATATTTTTTTATTTTTCTTTTTAAATTTTTTTTTTTATATAAAATAAATACAAAACAATTTTTTTTTCATAGAATTTTAATTTAACAAAAAAAATTTTGATTTAAAAAAAATTTTTTTAATTTTTTTACAACAATTTAAAAATTTACATAAATTTTTCCCCTTAAAACTATTTTTACATTATTTTAAATCAATTTTTTCATAACCCTTTTTGCTTTTAAATCAACCTTTTTTGAAATAAAAATGTATTTTTTAAAATTTAAAATTTTTTTTAAAATTTAAAAGCATAAAAATATAAAAATTTTCCTTTTAAAATTAAAATTATTTTTTAAAAGTATCAAAATAAACTTTATCATCGCCAATCTGTTAACCCTCCTGAAACCACATTATACTTAAGAAATGGAAAATTATTTATATCATAAGCATATTGTTTCACTTCATAAGTTTTTTCTCTCCATTATTACTGAACCGTATCTTTGTGCTATAACTTTACTTCAACCATCTTGTACATTTTGTGGCCTATAACCTCTACTCAGAAACATCTTAGATGCATATTCTACTTTTCTGTTAAAATCTTGATCCAAACCACAAAGTGTATGAAGGCGTAAGAACTCAACATAAGGCAAGGAGGAAGTAAGATGTGGGGTGGGTGACTACTTTCTCCATGTAAAAAAAAAATATATATATACCTCTCCCATCCAACTTCCTGTGGATGTAGGTATTAATATTACCAACTCCTGTCCCAATCAAAATGCGGTCTAAAAATGGTGTTTGTTTCTCCAAACGCAGTTTATCAAATTCAAAATTAAACCTATTATTTAAACCATAAACAAAATTCTGTACTAAATTACTACCCTTTCAGAAATAAAAATAAAATTGTCTTCAAAATGATAATACGTACTTTTTTTTTAAAGTTAGATGTGTGTGTGTGTGTGTGTGTGTGTGTGTGTGTGTGTGTGTGTGTGTGTGTATGTGTGTATCTGTATATATATCTATATATAAATATATATAGATATATATATAGATATATATATATAGATATATATATATAGATATAGATATATATAGATATATATAGATATATATAGATATATATAGATATAGATATATATATAGATATATATATATATATATATATATATATATATATATAGATATATATATATATATATATATATATATATATATATATATATATATAGATATATAGATATACTCGAAATACTGAAATATCGAAATTCAGTATTTCGAGACTAGAAAGTCGAAACCTGAAAACAACGTAAACTGAGAAGCGCGAAATTATAAATCTCGCACACCGGAGATTTTGACTTGACGCCTCTACTCCACACACACACACACACACCACACACACACACACACACACACACACACACACACACACACACACACACACACACACACACACACACACACACACACACACACACACACACACACCTTCCTCCCCACACACAAACCCAAGCTGTCTACTGCATAAAAGCAGGGGGGCCAGCCCCCCTGCGCCCCCTACTTAAATATTCTAACTCCGAGGTTGCACTACATACAAACACACACAAAACACCACCACACAAGCTACAGTCTCCTCGCGCACACAGACATCATAGCAACAAAACACACTAACAGCCCCATAAACACTTACCTGAATCCACAACCATAGCAAAACACCAGAAGCGCTAATTCAAAATCTCTGGTGTGCGAGGTTTTCAATTTTGTGCTTCTGAGATTTCGTTGTTTTCAGGATTCCACTTTATGGACTCGAAATACTGAATTTCGATATTTCAGTATTTCTAGCTTCTAAAGTGAATCTATATATTTTATATATTTATATATATATATATATATATATATCTGTATGTGTGTGCGTGTATATGTATATGTGTGTATGTGTGTATGTATATATATGTATATATATGTGTATATATATATATATATATATATATATATATATATATATAAACTTGGCCATAGTGAGATTTGGATACATGGGGCTAAAGCTGTTCCCCTGTATTTGAAAAAATATTTATTCATTAAACATAAAGAAATTATTTTCAAAACAAAATTTAATAATTTCTATGACGTAATGTAAAAGATGGCTGTCTCCTAAAAATAATATAAAGATTGAATTCCCTGTATGTCGTATGCTGGTATACAAATTCTTTACATCCAAAGTTAGCCAGTACATATTGTCTTTCCGTTTAATAGTTAAAATTTTATCTAAAAAATCATATGTATCTTGAACATACGAAGGAATCTTTTGTACAAAGGATAAGAGAGATTTATGTAAAAATAATCCTAGATTGTAAAGAAAATACTTATGAGCTGCAACTATGGGCCATCCTATTAAATTATCCAAATCTTTATGTATTTTAGGCAGACAATAATATTCTGCTAAACCACATTCATGTATTGAAATTCTTTTTCAACATCAGTTTTGTTAAAATATCTTAACCTTAGACCCTTATTCAGGAAAACTTGGTAATTTTTAAATGCAATCATTATAATTGATAGTACATTTCTCACATACCCCCCTCATTATTAAGATGATCATAACACATTTTAAAGTATTGTTTATAATTTAAAGCTACTATTTTATTCCCTTTATCAGAAGGCTTCACAACTAGTTCACTATTATTACACAATTCTTTAAAAACTAACCACTGTTCTTTTGTCAAATTATATTTAATATATATTTAGATTTAAGAAAATTTGCATAAACTTGTTAAAGTGAAAAATTAAATTCTGCATAAAACTGTTGTATAAATAATTTCATAAATGGGGGAATAAATAAGCTCTTATAACTTATTTCTAAAGTGTCCAATTGACAGTCAGCGTTACATATTCCATTACTAAGCTCTTCCTCATTAGTAAAACATGAGAAAAAGCTTTCATTGGAACTCAATTTAAACATTTTCATCCTTCTCCACACTTGTATGTTGATCATGGAAAATGCAACAAATCTAGTTTTCGTACTAAACTGAAAACCTTTCATTTCATGCAGTCGAGGTAATACTGTGGGAACATAAGACCCAAATTAAGCACAGACAACAACATTTCAGACACATCACAATCTGAAAGATTTAAAACAAGTGAATATGAATTTACACCACTATAAGCAAAATCACTGCCATCTGCCTTTTTTAAGTTGTTTCTCATAGTTCGAAGTCTGTCCTTGTCCATTTCTGATTCTTTTTTTCTCATTAAACGATTGTTCTGCACAGTGAGAAGTCCTCTGAAATGTAGCTTCATGAACAGCTGGTTCTTGCGCTCTGTCAGAGGATGATAACCATTATTATCACAGTCCCCCTCAATGCCCGTTTCCACGCCATCCGAAGAAGCAAATGAGACAAAGTTCTTATTATTTCTGCCCAAACGTGATGACGTAGAAGGCCCGCGGATTTGTTTTTCCACAAGAATTCTCTGTTATCATAGTCCCGGAGATCTCATAAGTTCGTATTTCATTTTTCGATGAGATCTTGTTCAGAAGATTTTAACTCATTGTTTGTCTGAAAGCAGAGAGTCATACTGAGAGGAGCTGATACGTGTTGTTAAACCAGAGACTCTAAACCCAGATCCAGATCTCCTGTCCCATCCTCGGGGATTGGTGCACCCCAATCTACAGAACCTCAGGCTTACAGTTTTGTTCCTCCAATTCCATTAATCACCATGCAAAATAACCTGTAGTCTCCAGTCCAAAGAATTTTATTAGCTTCCCATAACTCTTCCACCAAGAAACTTTATCACAGCAAGTGGAGAAGATTTTCTATTTGGGCACACTGTAATGGTCTTAATCCCCTTCTCTGCACTGGTTGACATGGTATTAGAATTTTTAGCTACTCTTTTTGAGCAAGGAGCATCTGTTAATGTCCAACTAGCTGGTATTCTTTTTGAGCAAGGAGCGTCTGTTAATGTCCAACTAGCCGCTATTTCCAGTTTCCACAGTGACTTCAAAGACCACTCGTTAATTTCACATAAATTGTGCAAAGTGTTTATGAAAGAACACTGTGGTTAAAACCACCTTGTAAAGATCCTCTGGCTCCTTGGGATCTTACCTTGGTTCTACAGTCTTTGATCCTTTTACCCTTCGAGCTGGCGGCTACTTGTGACTTGAAGTTTCTTTCATGAAAGACCATTTTTTTCTGATAGCCATTACCTCCACCAGAAGAATTTCAGAGATTCAAGTGCTATCTTCAAAACTTCCATATTTAATTTTTCACAAGGATAAAATTTCACTAATAACCAGCCCATCATTTCTTCGTAAGATAGTTTCAGAAACTAACCTTAATCAGTCCATTGATGTACCTGTCTTCCCAAGTTTTTTCTAACAAGGGTGAATATTGCTTAAATTTGCTAGATGTTCACAGACTATTGCATTTCTGTCTCCACAGAACTGAGGAATTTAGAAAGTCAGACCAGTTATTTATTGACTTCTTGGGTCCATCTCTGGGTAAACCTATTTCAAAAGTCACTTTGTCAAGGTGGTTGAGAGAGAGTATTACCTTCATCTGCAATAAGAAGAGTCTCCAATTACCAGCACCAGTGATGGCATATTCTACTAGGGCAATAGTCACATCTGCCTATTTTCCATTGAAAGGCTTCCGTGCATGAAATATGCGCTGCAGCAACCTGGACTACCCCACGTACTTGTATTGCTCATTACAAATTTGATATGGTCTCCAGTGGAAGAGTGCCCTTTGGCTCTATGGTATTCAGGAATATCCTTCCATAAGGCCATCCATGATCTAAGGTAGCTGGGGACTCTGTCCCACACGTCAGGAATAAATGAAGATGACAACATCAGATAAAGAAGTTATGTCCTTACCATAATGTTCCATCTGTGTTGTCGATCTTCATTCATCCTTGGCATCCCACCCTCCTTCCCCTCCTTCAGACTCCTTGGAGGATTGGACTCATTCTGGTTATGTATTCCCATGTGTTACCTTGGACATAGCCTCTTCAGTTTCTATAGAGCTGTTTTTTCTGTCTTCCTGTGTAGCTGCAAACTCAATCTGAGGTAATCTGGAGAGGGGTATTCTGGGTAGAGACTTAGCTTGAGAGTTTTTTGGTTCATGCAAGCTGTTAGAGTGGATGGAAATCTGAACAGAGTCCCCAAACATCAAGGACAAGTGGTGATTGACCATACAGATGGAGCTTTATGGTAAGAACATAAAACTTCTTTTTTCATCTAATACTGATTAACTGTTAATAAAATGAATAGTTTAACCTTTTAAGCTCTAAATGTAAATAAGTGTCTAATTTCATATATAGCTAAAAGAATCAAACTCTAACATTTTAAGAAAGAAAGAAATTATTTACCTTGTAGAAAGTAATATTCAGTAGCTGTTCATAAGTATTCAAGCACTTCTTTCAGTTAATAAGTTATAACCATGAAATACATTTGTCCTTGTTTTTTACTGTTTGTCTTTTATTAAATGCAACAAGAGATGGATGGTTCTCTTCAAAGAAGTGATAGGTTGCAGTCCATTTCTTCTGTTTTTCTAGGATTTTATTTTTTGTATAAAGTCCATTGCATCTTCCAAGGTGTTGAAAATATTCTTTTCTTCTGGAAGGTAAATCCTTATTTTTGTTGGAAACGAGATTTGTGCATTAATATTGTTTTTCTCTAAGCTTTTAACAAGTGGCACACATGCTTTTCTTTTTGATATCACTAATGTTGAATAGTCATTGTCAAATCTTACAACATTTTCTGTAATTTTAACTGGATAATTTAATCCATGCAGCTTTTAAGACTAAATCCTTATCTTGACTTAGAAAAATCTTAGTCACTGACCTTGGTGAAGGCAGTTTTAAGATGAGTTAGAAGCTTCATGCAGGTTCAAAGTTTTAGGCAGCCAGGTATTAAGGAGGCAAATCAAATTGTCTCCCACTTCTTTTTCAGGAATCCCATAAATCCTGATGTTATTCCTTCTAGATCTGTTCAGAGTCCATTTTTCCTGGAATAAGTTTTGTTTCTGAAGAAATTTAGTGTTTAAGTCCATTTTCCATCAAAATCGGACATCACCTCTTCTATACTTGAGATTTGTGATGATTGTTGTTTAGTAGATTCACTCAGCACTTCAGCTTGTTTTTGTATAGTCCTCTTTAAAATTCTCCATTTGGCCTTCTACTTTATCTGTCTTTACAGATATCAGTGTTGCGTAGTGTAGCCTGTATGCCCTTTTTCATAGTTTCATCCTGTACACTGGGCTTAGAGTGACTCATTCTGAGACCATTGGTTCTTTCTAGTTTTCTTGACAGGAAAAAGCAGTTAAAAAAAGCAGTTAAGAGTTTTAAACTTGCTATTTTTGTGGTACATCTGTCAGCAGATTTTAAGCTATAAATCTGTCAGGTTTTGAATCCTTGTATTCAATTTTTTTTTAGTAAAAATCCAGTCAGAGATATTAAAATGAAGCAGAGCTAAAAACACTGCTGTTAGCTGTTCACCATCTTGACCAGACCCCTACTGCAGTTTTTTTTTTCTCTTTTCTTAATTATTACTTGTTCGAACATCAGTTCTTCAATGCTGACCCTGTTGATTTAGGCTATTGGGACGTATATTGCTGCCTATACCAGCTGTGCAGCATTCTCTACATGCATCCCTCATAGATTGACAGTTACCTTTGGGACCTCAGATGACTGCAGTGATGTCCAGTCCACCACAGAGGACATATGGACCAGAGGCCCTTCCTCACGGATTTTTGATGCTATCTGGGCTCTTAAACTTCCTCTGCCTCGGACCGTCCTCCCAAGTTGTTCTCTTGGGTAGTCCCACTGCCTGATAAGGTCATTCAGCTGGTAGCACATACATCTTGAAAGAGTCTGGATGTGTTTGGTCCCATACCAAAGAGTCTGGGTAGGGCCCTCCAGCCTTTCAAGAACTGGACAGGTTTTTCCTCTACACTGAATGTATACTGTGTAGTGGCTGCAGCTGCCTGAAAATAGGTTGCCAGCTCTAAGTGCCGTGCAGTCCATCTGCCTTTATAAAGAATCACTTGCTCTGCGTCACTTTGGAAAGTAGGTTTATTCATCTTCCACATTTACCTTAAGGACAGTGAACTGTCCACACTGAAATTCCACAAAGACGTAACAAAGGAAACGCATGAGATTCTGGAAGGGTTGCTAAATGGGAATGTTACACATCTTTTATCCCATATGTTAACCACATGCTTCACATTTTACTATCTGCTTTTCTCATAGTGCAGTAGACTGTGTAGCAAGGGTGGTAGACACTAGCATTGCTCTTGAATATCATACCATGTGCCATCTTATGAACTTTTCTGAGGTAACTAAGGCCAGTTTTATTAATGCATTATTTGCTGGGAGACGGATGATTGAACAGACAAGTAAAAGCTAAACTTGAAAAATAAAATCAGTAGAGGAAAACCCTTGCCACTATTTGGGTTAAATTCCAGATTCCCTAGGGCCCCTTTTCTAGGACACAGCAGAGTCTATGCCAGATACTCCTCCAGTATAGCGTATAGTGTATGATAAGAGACTGCAGAAGCTGTGTCCAGTTTTGGAACGGCTAGCAATCAAAGGGTGATCAACCTTAATAGACCATTTAGGAATACCTGTGCCATTCGAGACCCACAACCTATTCTCTGAGAGACTGCTAACATGTTACACTCTCTAAAGACAGAGGTCATCTGCCCCCCCCCCCCCCCCCCGTGGCTGGTCTTGACACAGGACAAGTGGGTGAGGACAGTTGCATCCAGAGGTTGCACATTTTCCTTCATCTCTATACCCAGAGTGTAGTCTTTCCCTGTGCCACAGTCTTAACCCACCAAAGATCTGTGGTAAGAAGGGTTTTAAACCTTATGCAAAAAGCCATCCAAGAGATCCCACCAGGGCTAGGGTTTTACTGCATGTTCTCTATAGTACAAAATAACACAGGGGACTAGACACCCATGTTATATTTCAGTGACCTAAACTAATACATCCCAAAGGAGCTTTTTGCATGATAATGGTGCGGTCCAGACTTTCCTGTAAGCTAGAACAGGAAAAGATTTTTATTTAAGGAAGTTTCTGGTAGTAAAGAAAGAAGCTTTGTGGAGACCAGTTCTAGATCTTTCCTTTCTAAATCAATTTATGAAAGTTCTATATTTTAAAATACTATCCCTTCACAACTTTACTCTTTAACTCTATTCCCCCTTTCAGTTTTTTTGGCAACTCTAGATTTAAAGGATGCTTATAAGCATCTTCCCGTAGCCACAGATTTCAAATGTTTTTAAGCCCCCCAGGAGTGTCAGGAATCTCTCACTTGGGTAAGAGATCTCCTTTAAATACTTGCTTTCCAGGAGAACTTCCAAAAATCTTGTCTTATTTCATCCAACAGGATAGCGTTCCTGAAGTGTCTGTCGGATACCCTATCTCTTGTCCCACAGGAGTGACTTTATTAGCAGAAATTCATGTGATATGTTCTTCTTTCGGCTTTTCCAGGTTAGGGTTTGCCACAGCGGAACTCCGGAATGATTGGCAGTAGATTTTTTACGGGTGCCAAGGTGCCAGCTCGATGCCCAACCTTCAAAGAAGACACAGAAATTCATGTGATATAACAGATGTAAATCGGATATATTACTTCTTTCTGCTTTTCCCGGGTAGGGGTCACCACGGCTGCAAAATTAATAACAGATAGTCTTACCACAAAAATACAGGGCAGGAAGAGAAAGGAAGAAATCAAATGCCATCATGGAAGTAGCAAACAGAAAAAACTGTAAAGCAATTAAGGCAAGAAATGTCACTGTTAAAAGTATATAAGAGGAACAGATCAACAGAAATACTTAGATATGATAAAAGCAATACACAGTATTAGAACAGACCAGGATCTGTTGTGCACTTTTGCAAATAATTAACTAAAGGTATCAGCACAGGCAGAAAAACTTAAGATATGATGATAAATATAAAGGAAAAGCACAAAACAAGCATTTATTTGATAATCCAAAAACAGTTTTAAATAGAGAATTTAGAAAGTAAAATGAATAGAAGAAAGATTACCTAAAAAAAAAGAAGGAAAGTTCAAATGTACATGATATAAAATGGGGTGAAATAAAGGCCAGAGAAATTGAAACAAAATTAAGAAAAGCTCCTAACTGGAAAGATGCAGTACCTAACTTATGACTAAAAGAATTAACATCATTACATTAAGCGGTGGTGGTGCTGCGGTAGTGTTGTCTCCTCACATTTAGACGTTGCCCGTTCGATTCTCAGAGCGTCTTCTGTGTGGCGGCATGCGTGAATAGGCGTTCCTTCGTTCAAGGTTGTGCGTTAGGCCTGGCAAGCCAGCACGTAAAAATCTACTGCCAATCATTAGCAGACCGGAGATCCGCTGTGGCGACCCCTAACCGTGAAAAGCCGAAAGGCGCAAACAAACATGAAGTTATAGCCCCAAGTAAAAACTACATAACATGCGCACCCTGAACATACACCAACCTGGTCAACAGGAAAGACCATACTCTTCCTTAAGAGCGAACCTACAAGCATCCTGTAAACTATTGAGCAATAACTCGCCTTCCAACAATACATAAAACTATTTACTGGAATTGATGTCGACAGTTTATAGTTATTTAGAAGAAAACTCAATCGTAGCAATAGAGCAAAAGGAGAAAGTCGTGTGGAACAAAAAAATCACCTTGTTATTAAATGCTCATAATTATTGTAAAAACGGGAAGAATTTAAGTATGGGTTTGATTTACAAAAAGTATTTGACAGTATTCCACATTCATGAACAAAGGAATGCTTGCACATGTATAAGATCCACCCTACACTGATTCCATTACAGTGACCGTGAAACAGGACAAACCACTTTGTAGCCAAGCCATGATAAAGGACAGATTATTATACCAAGGATAAAAATTCAAAGGGGGATATTCTAGGATGACTCTGTCACTGCTGCTCTTTTGTTTTGCCCTTTACCCATTAAGCTTTATACTTAACTGATTAGATCAGTGATGGCGAACCTATGCATGTCAAAGGTGACACGCCATGATGTTTTGGGTGATACATCAGCATTAACCAACACCTGAGTTACCAAGGAAACTGAATGAACAAAAATACAAGAAATATGTGACCCCACACTTATCTATTAAAACTCAGCAAAAAAAGTCATTAATTAATGTTAATCAAATCAAATGCAGTGTATTCCATATTTTTTCAGTTCAATTCAAAATTACTGTTAAAAGTAGGGTACTTTTTTGGTGCACTATTTTTAAGCCTAATTATCAGTGCGCATATTGTAATTCACTGAATTTTCTTTTATAATATATGAACCAACACGCTGTCCAAGGTGGAAACTCAATTCTGCACGCTCCTTATATATCGTGAAAAAATCCGCTGGAACCCAAATATAAACTTGGAAACAGTTTATTCACAAAAACACAACACGTAGCAAACAACCAGGGTTAAGCGCTTTCATCTAACAATTAGACTTCCTCAGAACCCTGAATACAAAGACCAAGTCATTTAAATACCGTAATTAGTGATTTAGGCGCCAAAAGTTTTAAAAAGACATACAGATGTTAAAAACTTGACCAAGAATGAACATTAGTACAAAGATAAAATGTATATACAAAAAGAAAATAAAAATAAAAATAAAAATGTGTATATATGTATATATATATAAAATATGTAAAAATATATAAAAATATGTAGGAAAGGTCTAGTTATATAAACTTGTATAAATGTCTAATAATACAGAAAGGGCTTGATACTGATAAAGTCATTGACTCCCGGGTAACAGGTGGCGTTGGTCCTAAACTGCCAACAAGCCTCTTTTCTGGCCAATTCCACCTTCCAATTCCCCCCACGTGGAGAAATGTCTACCCTGTCGATGATAAAAAACTTAAAACAATGGGTGGTGTCATGTAAGGAAACGTGGTGGGCTAAAGCATTTTTAAGATCACCCTTCTTGATTTTATATAAGTGTTTTCTAAAGAACCTCTCGGTCTTACCGATGTAAAACGCTGGACATTCCGAACACAAAGCCAAATAAACTACCTTAGAAGTCTGACAATTCCCACCCATACTCTTAACTAATGTCTTATTAAAATTATCCAATCTAACCCCATTACTTTCAAGGATAGAAGAACACTGACCACAATGCCCACATTTCTTTGTAATACCTATACTAAATCTTGATGTCTTTTTAAACTCAAGTAAACTCTTAATGTTGGGACCTGTTCTGTACACAAAACTCGGTTGATTACCTAACAAATCTATACAATCGTTGTCAGATTGTAAGATTTTCCAACAATCAAAAATAATATTTTTAATAATTTGTACATGTGGTGAAAAAGTCAAAACACAAACTTTGGAAGTTTGTGTTGAAGGGGAAGAACAATTCTTTCTAAACGAATCCCCCTTTCCCAAAATAGGGAAAAATTTTTTACCCCATTCTTGGGTGACGTAACTAATAACTTCACCCAACATATAGTCCGGATACCCCCTGTCCAAGAACATAGATCGAATAAGTTCCATTTCCTTAATCATACCAGATTTGGTGGAGGACATCCCTGACACATTGCCCTTTAAAAATATTCCTAAAGGTGTACCTGGGATGGTCACTTGAAAAATGAAGATAGTTATTCGAAAAAGTTTCCTTACGGTATATTCTGGATTCAAAACCGTACTCTGTATGACTAATGAAAGTATCCAAGTAAGCAATCCCTGAAGTTGAAACCTGATGTGTAAACCGTAAGAACTTCGTAGACTGATTAATGTAGTCCATAAAATCAGAAATCTCAGTGACTGACCCTTTCCATAAAATAAATAAATCGTCCAGGTATCTGTTGTAAAAAATGATCTTTGAAAAATAAGGGGAGGGGAACAAAAAACATTTCTCCCACTCATACATGACAAGGTTGGCAAAGATGGGTGCGCATGAGGCCCCCATCGCTACCCCTTGGACTTGTCTGTAAAACTCCCCTTCAAAACTAATGTAATTATGGTCCAATACCAAGGACATCATGTCAACCAAAAGACAAATTCGGTCCCAAGAGAAATCTGAAATGGAACGTAGACTATTTTCGAAAAATGTTAAACCAATATCCTTCGGGATACATGAAAACAAGTCAATGACGTCAATAGTCAGAAAAATAACATCCCTGTCCCATAACTCTGGTGTAAGTTTCCCCAAAAATGACCACGAGTCCTTCACAAGGTGTGGAATTCTCCCATACAAGTGTTTGGTCCATCGATCAATCACTACACCTATAGGGAAAGTTTTAGATTTACCACCAGAAACTATGGGTCTAAAGGGGGTCGGTTTGTGGACCTTGGGAATTCCAAAATGGTAGCTAAAACTGGAAAATCAACCTTGATGAAGTCATAAATATCCTTAGAAATCCTTTCATTGAGTAAGTATTCCTCTATAGCAAGGTCAATTTTACGATATCCAACGTTGATCTCATTTAAGGATACCACTTCATAATTCCCAGATTCTAACACAATTTTTGTCATGGCATTTACATAGTCCACACTGTTAAACAAAACAACTCCACCCCCTTTATCAGGTTTCATAACCCGTATAGTATTATTAGAAAGAAAAAAATCCAAACATCCACGTTCACCCTTGGTAAGGTTGTCTACACTGTCCAAAAAAGTTTTATGACTATTGATGGTATTAAGTCTATAAATGTCCTGACATATCATTTGGTCAAAAAGATTCACTTTTGGATGTGAAACTGGTATAAAAGTACTTTTTTTGGATAATCCAGTGTTAATAATGTCCATGTGGTTATTGTGATCATTTTTAAAGTGCATAGCCAAATTAAGGCGTCTGCAATATAACTTAACATCCCGAATGACATTAGTTAAATTCAACTTATTGGTAGGCACAAATTTAAAACCTCTAGAAAAAAGTTTAAACATGTCAGAATTGATACTAGTGTCGGTGTAGTTAAAAATGTTAAACCCAGATTGGGAAAAAATAATCTGTTTATCACCCTTGGTAAAAAATTCTGACACTGTTGTGCCATCATATTCTTTACTATCCAGAAAACCATTTACCATCTCTTGTTGTTGGACGGTAACCTTTTCTTTGGGGCTGGAAAACCCTGAAAATTTGAATCCTGATCAAAAAGCCTATTACCGTCATTTAAGTTAAAACCAAACTTTTTACCCGTATCTTTTCTTTCTTGAGGCCAAATATATACATTTTTGTTGTTGTAACTATCTAAATCCCTAGAAATTTTCCTACATTTCCTATGATACACATTCTTAACCCTTTGCTCTGCTGAAAAAAATTGCTTATTGTATAAATCAGCCCATTCTGAAAAATATTGGTCATGTGTGATGTCATGATCCAGTTTTTCTACTTCACTAATAAGTTTGGACAATTTTTCGTCATTAGTTTTGAGCAATAAACGCATATAATCAAACCCAAAACTATCAAACAGATTGTTAAAATTGTACTTAACATTGTCATTAAATTCAACACCAAGGGGTAATTTAAAACCGAAGCCCCTTTGGAACAATGTTTAAAGCTAAACATTTAGACAAATAGGCATTATCCAGTTTAATACATTTGATATTAAATAACTTTTTACCAAAGTCAAAGATCAACTGTTTAATGTCCACTTTGTCCCCTTTGTTAGGGTCTGTGTTATTTCTCCTATCCATCTCGTCACCAAAGTCATAATTGTCATCTAAAAAAATGTCCAAAGTGTCCAACTTTGTAAAAGTTCCACCAGGGGCATTCCCTGTCAGAGTTAATTTCTTTTTAGCAAAGTTCTTAATAACCGGTGAAGAGTTTATTGCACCCTGACCCGTATTTTTTTCCCCATTAATATTCAAGTACTGTTTAGCTGGAGGACACGTACCTGTATAGGTTTTACCAGCCATTGGTCTCTTAGGACGAGCTCCCAATCTCTCATTGTCGTCACGAATCTGGTATAAACTAAAATCAAATGTAAAGTCCCGCCATCTTTCTCAAGCAGATTCCTACCAGACCCGCCTTCTTTCAAGGTACTATGTTCGTTAAGTTCATCCGTTAGTAAATAATTATCCTTGAGATTACCCTCTTGCCCGTTTGGAATCACAAATTGGTCGCTAGAGTCCAAAATGGAATTATTTTTAGAACTAGGCAAATCGTTGTTAACCTCCGCCACTTGAACACCCAAAACTCCTCCATTAGTGGAATCAAGCGTGTTGATGAACGTAAACGAACGCTCAACAAGTCCAATGAGACGGGCAACTTCCTCCTTCAAACCCGTTAACTCCGACCGGAGAAAACAATCTCCTCGTTGACAGGAACAGCAGGAGATCCAACCGATGGACTAGCCATAATCGACACCATAAGAAGTACAAAAGCACACAACAAATGAACCAACACGCTGTCCAAGGTGGAAACTCAATTCTGCACGCTCCTTATATATCGTGAAAAAATCCGCTGGAACCCAAATATAAACTTGGAAACAGTTTATTCACAAAAACACAACACGTAGCAAACAACCAGGGTTAAGCGCTTTCATCTAACAATTAGACTTCCTCAGAACCCTGAATACAAAGACCAAGTCATTTAAATACCGTAATTAGTGATTTAGGCGCCAAAAGTTTTAAAAAGACATACAGATGTTAAAAACTTGACCAAGAATGAACATTAGTACAAAGATAAAATGTATATACAAAAAGAAAATAAAAATAAAAATAAAAATGTGTATATATGTATATATATATAAAATATGTAAAAATATATAAAAAAATATATAAAAATTTATAAAAAAGTTCAAGTGGCGGAGGTTAACAACGATTTGCCTAGTTCTAAAAATAATTCCATTTTGGACTCTAGCGACCAATTTGTGATTCCAAACGGGCAAGAGGGTAATCTCAAGGATAATTATTTACTAACGGATGAACTTAACGAACATAGTACCTTGAAAGAAGGCGGGTCTGGTAGGAATCTGCTTGAGAAAGATGACGAGCGGGACTTTACATTTGATTTTAGTTTATACCAGATTCGTGACGACAATGAGAGATTGGGAGCTCGTCCTAAGAGACCAATGGCTGGTAAAACCTATACAGGTACGTGTCCTCCAGCTAAACAGTACTTGAATATTAATGGGGAAAAAAATACGGGTCAGGGTGCAATAAACTCTTCACCGGTTATTAAGAACTTTGCTAAAAAGAAATTAACTCTGACAGGGAATGCCCCTGGTGGAACTTTTACAAAGTTGGACACTTTGGACATTTTTTTAGATGACAATTATGACTTTGGTGACGAGATGGATAGGAGAAATAACACAGACCCTAACAAAGGGGACAAAGTGGACATTAAACAGTTGATCTTTGACTTTGGTAAAAAGTTATTTAATATCAAATGTATTAAACTGGATAATGCCTATTTGTCTAAATGTTTAGCTTTAAACATTGTTCCAAAGGGGCTTCGGTTTTTTAAATTACCCCTTGGTGTTGAATTTAATGACAATGTTAAGTACAATTTTAACAATCTGTTTGATAGTTTTGGGTTTGATTATATGCGTTTATTGCTCAAAACTAATGAAGGAAAATTGTCCAAACTTATTAGTGAAGTAGAAAAACTGGATCATGACATCACACATGACCAATATTTTTCAGAATGGGCTGATTTATACAATAAGCAATTTTTTTCAGCAGAGCAAAGGGTTAAGAATGTGTATCATAGGAAATGTAGGAAAATTTCTAGGGATTTAGATAGTTACAACAACAAAAATGTATATATTTGGCCTCAAGAAAGAAAAGATACGGGTAAAAAGTTTGGTTTTAACTTAAATGACGGTAATAGGCTTTTTGATCAGGATTCAAATTTTCAGGGAGGGCGATTTTTTCCAGCCCCAAAGAAAAGGTTACCGTCCAACAACAAGAGATGGTAAATGGTTTTTTGGATAGTAAAGAATATGATGGCACAACAGTGTCAGAATTTTTTACCAAGGGTGATAAACAGATTATTATTTTTTCCCAATCTGGGTTTAACATTTTTAACTACACCGACACTAGTATCAATTCTGACATGTTTAAACTTTTTTCTAGAGGTTTTAAATTTGTGCCTACCAATAAGTTGAATTTAACTAATGTCATTCGGGATGTTAAGTTATATTGCAGACGCCTTAATTTGGCTATGCACTTTAAAAATGATCACAATAACCACATGGACATTATTAACACTGGATTATCCAAAAAAAGTACTTTTATACCAGTTTCACATCCAAAAGTGAATCTTTTTGACCAAATGATATGTCAGGACATTTATAGACTTAATACCATCAATAGTCATAAAACTTTTTTGGACAGTGTAGACAACCTTACCAAGGGTGAACGTGGATGTTTGGATTTTTTTCTTTCTAATAATACTATACGGGTTATGAAACCTGATAAAGGGGGTGGAGTTGTTTTGTTTAACAGTGTGGACTATGTAAATGCCATGACAAAAATTGTGTTAGAATCTGGGAATTATGAAGTGGTATCCTTAAATGAGATCAACGTTGGATATCGTAAAATTGACCTTGCTATAGAGGAATACTTACTCAATGAAAGGATTTCTAAGGATATTTATGACTTCATCAAGGTTGATTTTCCAGTTTTAGCTACCATTTTTGGAATTCCCAAGGTCCACAAATGCGTCACCGACCCCCCCTTTAGACCCATAGTTTCTGGTGGTAAATCTAAAACTTTCCCTATAGGTGTAGTGATTGATCGATGGACCAAACACTTGTATGGGAGAATTCCACACCTTGTGAAGGACTCGTGGTCATTTTTGGGGAAACTTACACCAGAGTTATGGGACAGGGATGTTATTTTTCTGACTATTGACGTCATTGACTTGTTTTCATGTATCCAGGATATTGGTTTAACATTTTTCGAAAATAGTCTACGTTCCATTTCAGATTTCTCTTGGGACCGAATTTGTCTTTTGGTTGACATGATGTCCTTGGTATTGGACCATAATTACATTAGTTTTGAAGGGGAGTTTTACAGACAAGTCCAAGGGGTAGCGATGGGGGCCTCATGCGCACCCATCTTTGCCAACCTTGTCATGTATGAGTGGGAGAAATGTTTTTTGTTCCCCTCCCCTTATTTTTCAAAGATCATTTTTTACAACAGATACCTGGACGATTTATTTATTTTATGGAAAGGGTCAGTCACTGAGATTTCTGATTTTATGGACTACATTAATCAGTCTACGAAGTTCTTACGGTTTACACATCAGGTTTCAACTTCAGGGATTGCTTACTTGGATACTTTCATTAGTCATACAGAGTACGGTTTTGAATCCAGAATATACCGTAAGGAAACTTTTTCGAATAACTATCTTCATTTTTCAAGTGACCATCCCAGGTACACCTTTAGGAATATTTTTAAAGGGCAATGTGTCAGGGCATGTCCTCCACCAAATCTGGTATGATTAAGGAAATGGAACTTATTCGATCTATGTTCTTGGACAGGGGGTATCCGGACTATATGTTGGGTGAAGTTATTAGTTACGTCACCCAAGAATGGGGTAAAAAATTTTTCCCTATTTTGGGAAAGGGGGATTCGTTTAGAAAGAATTGTTCTTCCCCTTCAACACAAACTTCCAAAGTTTGTGTTTTGACTTTTTCACCACATGTACAAATTATTAAAAATATTATTTTTGATTGTTGGAAAATCTTACAATCTGACAACGATTGTATAGATTTGTTAGGTAATCAACCGAGGTTTGTGTACAGAACAGGTCCCAACATTAAGAGTTTACTTGAGTTTAAAAAGACATCAAGATTTAGTATAGGTATTACAAAGAAATGTGGGCATTGTGGTCAGTGTTCTTCTATCCTTGAAAGTAATGGGGTTAGATTGGATAATTTTAATAAGACATTAGTTAAGAGTATGGGTGGGAATTGTCAGACTTCTAAGGTAGTTTATTTGGCTTTGTGTTCGGAATGTCCAGCACATCGGTAAGACCGAGAGGTTCTTTAGAAAACGATTTACTTAACACTTATATAAAATCAAGAAGGGTGATCTTAAATGTTTAGCCCACCACGCTTCCTTACATGACACCACCCATTGTTTTAAGTTTTTATCATCGACAGGGTAGACATTTCTCCACGGGGAATTGGAAGGTGGAATTGGCCAGAAAAGAGGCTTGTTGGCAGTTTAGGACCAACGCCACCTGTTACCGAGTCAATGACTTTATCAGTATCAAGCCCTTTCTGTATTATTAGACATTTATACAAGTTTATATAACTAGACCTTTCCTACATATTTTATATATTTTACATATTTTATATATATACATATATACACATTTTTATTTTTATTTTTATTTTCTTTTTGTATATACATTTTATCTTTGTACTAATGTTCATTCTTGGTCAAGTTTTTAACATCTGTATGTCTTTTTAAAACTTTTGGCGCCTAAATCACTAATTACGGTATTTAAATGACTTGGTCTTTGTATTCAGGGTTCTGAGGAAGTCTAATTGTTAGATGAAAGCGCTTAACCCTGGTTGTTTGCTACGTGTTGTGTTTTTGTGAATAAACTGTTTCCAAGTTTATATTTGGGTTCCAGCGGATTTTTTCACGATATATAAGGAGCGTGCAGAATTGAGTTTCCACCTTGGACAGCGTGTTGGTTCATTTGTTGTGTGCTTTTGTACTTTTTATAATATATAGCAGTACACATGATTGGACTGTATTTTTTTTAAATAAATGAATATGCAAAAAAAATTTCTCTTTTGTTTGCTGGGGGGGGGGGGGGTGACGCACCAGCAGAGTCAAGATAGGCATTTAACAAATTTTTGACACGCCAAGCACTGGATTAGGTCATGGTTACAGTTTGGCTCCCAGACAGCAACAAAGTGTAAAGACTTCTCATCATCTTTTTGTGGTTGCTTTTAAAGCTGTATAGCTCATCAGAGGAGGAACTGAAAAGCACAACTGGAAGTGATCAAAACTTTCCCAGGTATTATAAGAATGTTATTTGGTCTTGATAAATGTGCAAAAGCAAAATGTAAAGCAGGAAAGCTGCAGCACCAAGAAAATATCAGTCTGGGGTGAGAATGTGATGTAAAGGAACTTGAGCAGGAAGGAGTGTACAGATATTTGGGAATTGATGAAGGGTCAACAAAAAAACATGAACAAATGCGAACAAAACTCAGTAAAGAATATTTTAGAAGACTAAAATTACTACTGAAAACAGGCCTGATGTCTAGCAACAAAGTCCAAGCTGTAAACCAATTTGCTCTTACTGTTCTAACTTGCAGTTTTGGGGTGATTGACTGGCCCCTAAAGGTATTGGATCATTTTGACAAGAAAACAAAAAAAAATGCTTCATGTTTATCAAATAATATATAAAATGAGTGTATATCAAGTTTATTTATTCCTCATTCTGAAGGTGGTATGGGCCTCCTTGAAATTGATTATATGTATAGATCTCCATTTGTAGGACTGTGTATACATATCTGCTGACCTCATCAGATATAGACCTAGATTTGTTGTCTTCATGTTTCAAAACTTTAATGAAAATGACTTCCCACTTTTTTAATTTCCCCAAGTCTTTTGGGCTTCTAATACCATGAAGGGAATGGACCCCATTCCCAAGTCAAAGTATGTTTAAAGTTCATGAAATCAGTATTGTTTCAAGTTTTGTCAGCCAGAAGTACTCTTTGCAACACCCGCGATGTGCCCAGTAATGACTCCTGCAATTCGTATGGAGTTGTATGTATTGGTAACATATCTAAATACGATTGTCGATTCTTCTTTATAAGACCCATTGCTCCTATTACTAGTGAAACTGTATGGGTGGCTTTCTTCTACATTGCTCTCGTTTCTGCCTGCAAATCTTGATATTTTATGACTTTGTGTTTCTTTGAACGCAAGACACTGTAGTCACTGGGTGTGGCGATTTCAATGGTCAATGCTACTTTTGTCTTCTTTTCATGGACCACTATATACGGTTTACTATCGTTTATCATTTGAACTGATGGTAATGGGTGAGCCCATGTGATGTAGACTTCATTTTCTATGATACTTTGTGCCTCATGTTTCCAGTGTTTCAACCACTTCAGTTCCATAATGTTTGCACAATCCCTAGAGCAACAGTCTTGCCACATTATTATGCCTTTCAGTATACAACTGTTCTGCCATTAGTATGCCACAACCAGCAAAGAGGTGTAGAACTGTTTCCAGTTCTGTTTTACAAAACCTGCATTTGTCTTTTTCTCCCACGTGTTTGGACTTTATAAACCAACATGTACATGGCCCACTATCTTGGGCTGCCAATATTAACCTTTCCTCTCTTGGTTTGAATTTGCCTCTCCTTAACCATTCCTGATCAAAATGAGGTTTTTCCAGAAGTTTTATATGCTTGCAGCTATATTTATGCAGTTTCCACATTTCTTGCCTTTTCATCTGGTCATTCACCTTATATTCTTTCTTTTGCTTTTTTCTTTGTTTGTTTTTTTTTTTGTGAAATATTCAGTTGCTGCCTGATTTTTATCTACTTCTGGTTGGATTTCCATTCCTGCTTGATGCTGATATGCTTCTGCTAGCCTAAAGCAGGAAAGTCCTCTTAGATTTAGTCTTCTCATGTTTTAGAACTTTCACTACGTTTGGGTCTTGAGGTCAACAGATATGTGTGGAGTCCCACGACTGCAGATCTGTACATGTAATATGGAATATATAATCTTGGTATGCACTGACTTTTTTTTATAAATCATTTGGTGAGCATGAAGCATCCTTCTTGTTTTCCTGTTTAATCTATCAAACTTGTTTTGGGGCCAGTCAGTCACTCCAAAACTGTAAGTTAGGAACAGGAAGAGCAAATAGTTTATAGCTTGGATTTTGTTCCTAGATGTCTACGCTGTTTTCAGGATTAATTTAAGTCTTCTGAAGTATTCCTTGCTAAGTTTTATTCGCATTTGTTCATGTTTTATTGTTGAGCCTTCATCAATTCCCAAATATTGTATTGGTCAAGTTCTTTTATATCACATTCTTGTCCCAAAGTGATGTTTTCTTGGTGTTGCAGTTTTCCTGCTTTAAAGGCTGCTTTTGCACATTTATCAAGACTAAATGACATTCTTGTATCATCTGAAAAATTGTTGACAACTTGCAGTTGCACTTTCAGTTCCTCATCTGGTGAGTTATACAGTTTTAAATCCTCGACAAAGAGAAAGCAAATCTTTATACTTTGTTATTTTCTAGGAGTCAAATTATAGCCATGGCCTAAGCCGTTAACAGCTTAATGGGTTAAGGGCAAGACAGAATAGCACTGGTGACGGAGAACCACCCTGGAGTCTCCCCCTTGAATTTTTATCCCTGGAATTATAATTTGTCCTTCATCATGGCTTAATTGCAAAGTGGTGTGCCACTGTTTCATGGTCACTGTAGTAATGTATTTTATCAGTGTAGGGTGTATGCTATACATTTTTAAACACTGTATTTTATCCATGAATGTTTGTTACTATCAAATGTTTTTTTGAAGTCAATCCATGCCATACTTCAATTCTTACCCTTTTTAAAGTTCCCCACTATGACTTTATTTAGCAACAAATGATCTTCTGTTCCATATAGCTGTCTTTTGTTGCCCTTTTGTTCTATTGACGTAATTGAGTTTTCTTCTAAATGACTGTAAACTCTGTCTGCATCAATTCCAGTGTATAATTTATACGTTGTTAGAAGGCAAGCTATTGGTATATAATTTCCTTTTTATAATTTCTCCAAATCTTTTAGGTTTCTAATACCGTGACGGGAATGGACCCCATCCCCAAGTCAAAGTACAGCTAAAGTTCATGAAATTAGTATTGTTTCACTCTGTCAGCCAGTTTCCCTGTGTAGTACTATGTACTAGAATTTGCCTATGTAGTTTATTTAGCAGATGTATATTGGTGTCAAACCAGAAGTAGACAAAAATCAGGTAGCTTTTGAATGTGCCAAAAAACATAAAAGAGAGAATATAAGGAGAAGGACCAGATGTGAGGGCAAGAAATGTGGAAAAGGCATAAATATAGTTGCAAGTATAGAACAATTTTGGAACAACCTCATGTCTATCAGGATTTGACACAGAAATGGTTAAGGGGAGGTGAATTTAAACCAAAATATGAAAGGTTAATATTAACTGCCCAGGATAGTGGACTATGTATACAGTGGTTTACAAAGTCCATTGAATGTGGAGAAACAGACAAATGTAGTTGCAGTAAAATAGAACCAGAAAGTCGCACATCTTGCTGTGTGTGATGCACTGATGGCAGAGGGCTATACTGAACGGCATAATAATGTGGCAAGACTGTTGCACTAGGGATTGTGCAAACATTACAGTACAGAAGTATATCACATGGAATCGCCCATTACCAACAGTGTAAAAAAACAGATGAGGAAACCAGATCTAGTAGCCCATGAAAAGAAGGCAAACATAACATTGATCACTGAAATTGTTACACCCAGTGATTTACAGTGCCTTATGTACAGAGACACAAAGTCATAGAATATCAGGATTTGCAGGCAGAAGCAAGGGCAATATGGTAGAAGGATAGCCATGAGGTTCAATAGTAGTAGGGGCAATGGGTCTCATAAAAAAAAAAAAAATAGTCATTTTTATATGATACTGATACATGTAACTCCGTATGAATTGCAGAAGGAGTCAGTTCTGGGCACATTGCGGGTCCTACGAAGAGCACTTTTAGCTAATGTCAAAGATTGGTTTGATGAACTTTAATCGTACTTTGGAATGGGGTCCATGCCTGTCATAGTATCAGAAACCCCAAAGACGTGGAGAAGTGAATGAAAGAATTAGAACTAGAAGTACTTCTGAGTTTTTCCATAATTCTCATAATTCTTCTAGCCAGACTCCACATGGACATACACTGGGGGGCTGGTGTAATGGTTGAAAAAAATTTGGTGGTATCTGAAATCTGTACAGTCCCAAGAACACCACTCTCTGATCTTTTCAAGTTTCAGTTTTGAGATTTGTAAAAAGGGAACAGCTTTGATGGAGAGACCGGTTGTACTTGAATCCAGGTTTCCCAATCTCCCTTCAAGCTTTATTAGTCTGTACCAGTAGATGACTCGGACTTTGCTTGCAGAGTTTTGTCTTTGTGGGTAAAGAAAAGTGCAGGGTCTTTGGAACAAAAAGACAGACCAAGAAACGCAAACATGAAAGAAATTTTGGCAGAAGTAAATGCACACAGCTCTCTCTCAATCATTTGTTGTCTCCAGGACTTTTATAAGTGGTCGTTGACAACACCACAGTGATGTTAGAAATAAGTAGGGGGGGGGTCTCTAGATCACACCATCTATACAGATTAGCCATGGTAGCTTGGGATATAGCTATTCAGCATAGTCAAAATGTACATGCTTCTTACGTTCTGTTGGAGAAAAACCTTGTGGTGGACAAGTTGAATAGGGCCAGGACAGGCACTCATGAATGGAAATTAGATTGGGGGTCTTCCAGAATCTGTTCCAACTGAGGAGAAACACCTAAGATGGATTTGATTGTCTTTGTTGGCAGCAGACAGGCACATTTCTGATATGATTCCTTGCAAGCATGCCTGGCAAACAGAAACATTCGCATTTTTGGAAGGGCATGTTCTTGTATGCCTTTCCACCTTTTTCACTTTTTTCCAGGGTCATTCTGAAGATTCAGAAGGACTCTCCAGAAAGATCATTGTGGCGACTCCTTTCTGGCCCAGGCAGCAGTTATCCCTTCGTATTGGAAATGGCCAAAGGCAGTTACTACAAGCTTCCTCACAGACTGGACCTACTCACACAAGACGGGAGTTGTTTGATTTGCATCATTTTGAAACAACAACTACTGACTGCTTGGATGGACAGACTTTTATTACCTTTTAGCCACGTTTTTCTGAGGGCGTGCAGCAGTTATTAGAGGAGTTTAAAAAAAAAAAACAACTGCTACTAGAAATTCATATATTTGCAAGTGGGGAAAACATTCTGGTTGACCATTTAAAAACCAAGAACCCTTTGGGATTGGCATTTCCCTGGCTTTAAAAGTTATCCTCTGACCTTTCTTATTCCTCTATCAAGGTTTATCTTTGGGTCTTTTCAGTATGTCTGCCCTCTTGATCGGATCATTGTTCTGACTTCAACAATATTCAAGTAGCAAGCTTTTATGGTAGATCAACCTTATCTCGTTTTCCCCAAAGATAGGGTTATTTTGGGCATAAATTAAGTTTTTCACTCTCGGTTGTATTCATGTTTGCTTTGAGCCAAGGTATCTCGCTCCCTGTCTTTTCCTAGAACTTAAATTTGAGGTAGAAAGGATTCTTACTCTGGATGTCCACAGATGACTCAAATACTGTCTTAACAAAACTGTTCATGTGAAGTTGTTCAATCTCGCCGTTTGTTCTTGCACGTGGGTACGAGCCGGCCACTTTCCAAGCCCAAGATCTTGGAGTAGCTCGAGGCACAGTCCCTATCCCATGATTCTCTGACTAACCTCAGATCTTATTTGCCGCTGCAACGGATCGCAAGTTCTCCAGAGAGCTCGGGCCAGTATAGTTCTTTTTTCTGTCTTTTGAGCAAATTGTACTGCTATATTCGTAGAGTTTATATTCTAATTGATAGAATAATATTTTTTTTAGGGCTGTGTTCCTCTTGTTGTGTGGATTAGTTGTGTTTGTGTTGTTGGAGCGGTTGCTCTTGGGCCTTGCTCTCTCTTTCGTTTAGGCACTTCCTGTGCTTCCCTCATGTAGTTGAACAGGGCTCTGTCAACTTGATTTCCCTATCCCTTATACTTAGGTTTAGATAGTGTGCTTTTTGATATAAATAATTAAATAACTGTATCCCTTTTATTTAGTTTGGGATAGTGTGTTTTTTGCTATATTTAGAACTTCTTATAGTACCGTTTTTGTGTGGTATTATCAGGGATCTGATAATTATGTTTGATATGTCTGACCAAAAAGAGAGACAGAAGTCAGGTTTCAAGAGGTGTGACTGTGGGCCGAAAATGTCCATTACGGACAATCATGTGTCCTGTGTATATTGCCTAGGACCTCTACACTTACAGGAGGATTGTTCTGTCTGCCACTCTTTTAGTGGCAGAGTATTGCTTGAAAGGAGGAGAAAGCTAATGGACAGAGGACTGTTGAAACCTGAATTTCAGGAAGCCTTGGATAAGATTGACCAGACCTCCAAGTCTTCGAAAGGGTCAAAATCTTCAAGGGTGTCCTCGGAACCCAGGCCCTCTGTTCCGAGCACCTCTGTTTAAGGTGCAATCGCCATATACAAAGTCATCGGAGCCGTGCACCGAGCCAATGTTTCTGAGCCAACCCTCTGAGCTGGAGCCGGTGTCAGAGGTGTTGAAGTCTCCAATTCTTAGATCTCTGACTTCGGTCCCTTCGACCCGTTCTTCAAGGACCCTTTCAGAGGTTTATGTGGATCGTGTGGTGCAGAGGCTTTTAGAGAACCCGGCATTGGCCAAATTACGTCCAGTTTCATCCCAACTGGGTTTGATTCCTACTACCGTCCCTTTGCCTGTGACTACTCCTCTGACCTTACCTAGGCCTTTGGAGGCAGAAGATCTGATGGTTGTGGAACCCACGGAGCAGAGTCATGTCCCAGTGACTTTGGCTCCGTCAACCCTGATCTCTTTGGTGCCGTTCGAAGAGTCTCAGAGCCGACGCTCTCTTGTCGGTTCTGGGGGGGAGAGTCTAACTGACTCGTCGGTTCCGACCCTTCCTCTCGAGGCCTCGGCACAGATGAGCTCTGCTTCATCCTCTGGTTCAGAGCACTTGGTCTCGGCACCGGGGAAGCTGCCTTCTTCTTCGGAACAGGTGGGGTCCTTGAGTCGAGACTCCAGTGCCTTTGATGCCTTGAGGAGGGTAAACTCGCACTTCCTCAGGTCTTTCCTCTTCCTCCCCTAAAATACAGCGTTCTGCCTCTACATCACCGTTTCCTACTAAGCGTCGAGACCAAGAGCCTCCAGTAACCCCTTTGGGTGAATCCTGCTCTACTGAGACCTCACCAGACGCTCCCACTGATGAGGTCCCCCGAAAGAGACTTTGCAAGAAGAGGCATTTGGATTCTCCTCTGGAATCCTTGACATCAGACACAGACTTAGAGGAATCAGAAGGGTCCTTACGGTCCCCCTCAGAGGATGTCTCCTTTGCAGACATCCTGGAAATACTGAAACAGAGGGGTGACTGGCAGTCCTTTACCCCTTCTGAGGATAAGTCGGTGCTCCTGAAGACCTTTGGGTCTCAACCTTCCACCTCCTGGGTTACTCTGCCCTTTGACTAACTCCTGGATCTGGTTGCTCAAGGGTGTGGGAGTCCCGTGATTCCATGGAACCAGTCCCTCGGAGGCCCAATAAATTCATCACTTCCCCAGAAGACAAATTGTACCTCACTAAAGGAGTTCCTGTTGATGCCATGGTGGTGGCGGTGGCCACCAAGTAAGAGATGTCAGAGACCTCTGCTACTGTCCATCCTCCTAATAGAGATTCTAGGACTATGGACAGATATGGAAAACACATTTAGTTCTGCGACGTTTACCATGAGATTGCTTAACTACCTAACCCATTTTACCCATCTTCAACGAGATCTCCCTCAGGAACTTGGAGATACTCTAAAGGGTAACACAGATGAAGCTGTTTCTGAGAAGGTGACTGCTCAGCTTTCTACCCTTAATTCCATTGTCAACTCATCCATGCGGCTCATTTTCTATGCAGCCGATGGGTCGAGTCGAGCAGCAGGTTCAGTGATAGCTCTGCGGAGACGGTCCTGGATGCGCTTATACTCCTTTGCGGAAGCCTTCAAGTCTTCCTTTGTCAACACCCCATTTGATGGGCTCTAATTTGTTTGGGCTCCAAGTCAAGGGGACTCTCACTAGGTGTGAGCAGGAAGGAAAGACTCTGTCTGTTTTTCCATCCCTACCAGACCATACCCCAAAGGGCAGAAAAGTGGAAAAATGTGGTTCTGGAAGTCCCAAGGAGCTTTCCAGAACACACGTAGTGAACCCCCCTTCAGGGGCAGAGGAGGGGGCAATAATGGAAGTCGCCGCTTTGGTGGCAGAAGGGGTCTGCAAAACCAGGGAGACAGGGAGCAGTTCTCTGGCAAGCCTTATCAGCGCTCCTGAGAGGAGGCCCGACTGTCTTACTCTGGAGGCAGTCGGGGGTCGCTTGGCTTTGTACCCAGACGCCTGGCTAGGAATTGCATCAGATTCTTGGGTACAAAGCATAGTTACCAGAGGTTACATCATCCCCTTTTCAGAGTCCCCGCCAGTCAGAACAAGAATTCCAGATGTTCCACCCAGTCTGCAGGATCAAGCAGCTATAGAAATCCAAAAGCTGCTAGAAAGAGTTATCCAGCCAGTCCTGGCAGACCAGATAGGATCCGGAACTTACTCCAGATTCTTTTTAGTTCCAAAGAAAACGGGGGACTGGAGACGCATTTTAGACCTCTGCAAGCTAAACACTTTTGTAAAGAAGGAAAAGTCCCGGATGGTCACCCTTCAGTCGATACTCCCATTCCTGGGAACGGGCAATTGGATGTGCTCTTTAGATCTCAAGAATGTGTACTAACACATCAAAATGGCCAGACCATCCAGAGATCATTTGCATTTCCGGCTGGGGGCCAGACACTATCAATTTTGAGCACTGCCCTTTGGTCTCACCTCAGCCCCCAGAGTGTTCAAATGCATGGCAGTGGTTACTGCTCACCTGAGGCGTCTAGGATTCCGGGTGTTTCCGTATCTGGATGACTGGCTCCTGTCCGCCACCACCAGGCATCAACTCATTCTTTCCAGGGATCATACGATCAGTCTCTGTTCTCGGTTAGGAATAACCATAAATTTCGAAAAATCTTCCTTATTACCATCGCAGCACATCTCCTTTATCAGAGCAGATCTAGACACCACCACCGCACTGGTCAGATTACCTCAAGAAAGAGTTCTCTCTCTGAAATCGGGTGTCCCACTTGCTAAAAGAAAAGAGAGTTACCTGCCTTTCAGGTTTTAAAACTTTTAGGCACCATGGCAGCTACCCTCATAGTGGTTCCTCTGGGACGGATGCACATGCGGATACTCCAATGGTTGCTTTTCACCCAGTGGTCTTAATAGCCCCCTATGTCTTTCAAGATCCTACTGACAGATGCTTGCAAGAGGGACCTTCTCTGGTGGCTGAACAGTCACCAGGTGATGATAGGTCAACCATTTGTACTTCCCCCTCCCATAGCCACAGTGACCATGGACGCTTCCCTGATAGGATGGGGGGGGGGTGTTTTCATGGAAGAACTGCCCAAGGTACCTGGTCAGCGATGGGAATTTATTTGCATATCAATGTCATGGAGTTGAGAGTGATGTTTTTAGCGTTGGAGCACTTCCACAACTCTCTGCCTCGAGACACGATTGCTATCCAGACGGACAACGTCTGTGGTTTGGTACATCAACAAACAGGGGGGAACCAAGTCTTATCCCTTATGCCGAGAAGTCTTGAGAATTTGGCAGTGGGCTGTATCCACCGGGCACTTTCTGATGGCAATGCACATCCAGGGGAAATCCAATGTGTTAGCGGACAAACTGAGCAGAGCAATTCTGTTGCCCCATGAGTGGTCCCTCAAAGAAGTGGCGGAAATGGTTTTCTGCATACTGGGCCAGCCTTGCTGCAACCTTATTTGCATCCCCATTGATTGCCAAATGCAGAAGCTACTTTGCCCTGAATCCTCCTCCGGGGGACAGCCCAAGGGATTCACTCGTACACGATTGGCCCTTTGGTCTCCTTTATGCCTTTCCTCCAACCTCACTGATCCCCAGATTTTTACAGAAAGCAAAAAGCTCTGGAAATACTGATGTTCTTCGTGTTTCACTGTTGCAGTCATAACTGTAGGGTGCTCCTGCCGGCAGGCAGCCCGAGGTCGGCCAGAATCCCAAAGTCTGGGTCCGGCGTCGGCTGTATAAGCTAGTATCCTGACGTCAGTACGCCTTGGTACATAGCCCTCAGCCGACACCATCTTCTCCAGTCTTTCTTGCCGTGCGGTGGAAAGCAGCTCAAAAGCGTTGGTTGGCGATTTTCGAACAGCGTATTTGGTTGTTGTCGGTCCGTTGTTACTTCTCTTCTCAAAGCTAAGTACCCGTTGGGAATCTTTTCTTGTTCCTCCGATGTCAGAAAAAGTTAATTGTATAGTGGGAAACAAATACCTCATAAACATTTCCACTCTTACTGTCTACCTTGCTTAGGCCCTGACCACGACGTTTCTTGTTGTCGGTTCTGTGCCAGCTTCAACTCTCGTACTATCAAGCGCCGAGAATGCGATTGGGCTTTAAATTATTTTGGCAGACGCTTCAATTATAGAATGTTGTCGGACACTACCGGAGTTCAAAAGAAGTGCAAAGACAAAGACAGGCCTCCGAGGTCCAAACAGGACTCGTTGCAGCTGGAGCCAGCGTCGGTTCTGTCGTCAGTGAGGCGCTTTGCAGCCCTGTCGCCCGCCACTTCTGAACCGATGGCGACGGACTCCCATGGGGAGCCATCAAGGCCCACTATTTTAACTGCTGCAGGACCTTCGGACGTCGCTCCTTCAGATGGGTCCGGAACCGCTGTGCAGGTACCGGCTTCTGAGGGAGTTTTCAGGCCTACTCACATCACTATTTCAAAGGCAAAGGCAAAGACAAAGACTCCTACTAAGTCTAAAGTTCCAGCTCAAGCTGCTTCTGAATCCACTCCCAAGACACAAAAACAATTATTGAGGATGGCTGAAGATTTACTTACAATGATTAGGGGATGTTCTTCATACCACATTGCTGCAGTCCTAACACTTGGGTAGTCCGCTGTCCCAGTCGGCCCGAATACCAAAGTATATGGCTGACGTCGGTCAAGGCGCATTAGTCTGACGTCAGGACGTCAGGGTACAAATGCGCATGACCGACGTCATTTCCTCAGTCTTTTTTGCCGCATGGTCCGATGCAGAAGCAGTTTTGCAAGTGCAGGTTGGCGTTCTGAGATTTTCCGAAGTCGGAGTTTCAGACCGAATCCAAGTTGGCTAAGTACCCGTTGGGGATTATTTTGGTTTTTCTTGCCTCCGTATTTACCGGATGTCAGAAAAAGTGAATAACTGTATTTCTTGTGGGAAACAGATACCTCATAGGGATTACCATACCTTGTGTATACCTTGCTTAGGGCCTGAGCACGGCGTTGTTGGCTGTCGCTCTTGTGCTAGATTTATCAAACGCACTATAAAGAGAAGATTAGATTGTGCCAGGTTAGTTTTGGGAAGCGGTGTAATTATAAAATGCCGTCGGATGCTCCGGCGCCCGCTTCGTCAAAAAGCGCAAGGACAAAACAGCAAAGTTTAGGCTGGAAGAACCGTCCGTCCGGATGTCGGTTCTTTAGAGGCTCGGTGGAGCCAGGGTTCAGCCAGAAATTTCTTTGGAATCCCAGGGAGAGACTTTATTACTGCAAGATGTGACCTCTCAGGAGGTAGGCCAGGCGGAAGGGGCTTCTCAGGTAGCTGTTCTTCCCTCCTTCCTAAGGTGGTTAGGCCCTCCCTGCTGTTTCCAAGGCTTCTCCCAGGGGCAGGCCAGGTTTTGTTTCAGGAGTTACCCCTAGTTCTTCAGGGTCTGTACCTAAGAAGCATATGCTTAAGATGGCAGAAGATTTGATTACAATGATTAGAGGTTCTATGCCCCTCCTGATAAGAGGCCTAGGGTGGAACCTGAGCTTGGGAGTTTTGAGCAGTGTTCGGATGCTTCTGAGTCTTGGCTGAAGACTTGCAGGAGTATTCCCCTTACTCTGATTCTGATGTAGATGATTCTACTCCTTCTGCTTCTCCTCCTGAGGATTTTTCATTTTCAGAGACTCTTCATTCCATGAGGGAGCATTTTAAATGGGAAGGTCAGGATTTCTCTGATTCCAGGAAAAGGCTTAGGGAATTTTTGTTTCTACCCCAGCATAGGCCTTTAGCTATACCTCCTGTTCTAGATGTGGTAGAGGATGTTTTGCAGAGGCTTCTCTGAACCCTGACTCTTTGCCTCCTGCTCCAGTTAAACCGGATAGATATTATAGGGTGCCTGAAGCTCATAAGTATCTTTTAAGAGTCCTAGGGCAGACCCAGAAACTGTTTCACAGGGGCCTAAAGGTGTTAAGGCTTCTGTTGTTAAAAATCCTGTTCCTCCAGATAAAGAGGCTAGGGCTTTGGATAGATGGGGAAAGAAAGTGTATACTTCTTCCACTTTGGCCATGAGAGCTTTGAACTGCCAGTTTCACATGTTGAAATACCAAAATTATCTCCTTTCACAATTAAAGTCTAAGGTAGATGCTTTGGCGGAAGGTATTGAGTGTAAAGAGTTGCAGGATTTAGTTCATGTTTCTGAACAGGTGGGTAAGCATTCTTTGCAATGTGGTTTTGATGCTGTGCAGGCCTCTTGAGGGTGGCTGCCACTGGTTCGGTTCTTCGCAGGCACGCCTGGTTGAGGATCAGAATTTAGCTGAGCATGTAAAAACAAGGATTTTAGATGCTCCCTTACAATCTGATGTGTTGTTTGGTTCGCCTGTGGAAGCAGTTCTAAAGAAAATGGAAGACAAGGCTAAGTCTATGCAGACTGTTAAAGATTTTTGCAGGTTCAGCCTCCAAGTTTAGTAGAAATTGGCCTACCAAGGGGTGGACATATCCTGCTTATGATTCCCAGTCTAGGGTAGGTCTAGACGTGGTAGAGGCAGAGCTCAAGGTTCTTTAGGCCTAGAACAGGAGTTCACCTGCTCAGTCTTCTGGTGAGGGCAGGGGTCAGTCCTTTCGTAAACAGACACAATGACCTGCCTTTTCAGCTGCCAGAATCTTCTCGGCTGGCAGCACCTTTGGGAGGAAGGTTGGCACTTTTCAAAGAAAACTGGAGTTTAATTACCCAAGACAGATGGGTATTGGATATCATTCACCACGGTTACAGGTTTTATTTCCATACCTTGCCTCCTTTCAAAGGCATGCCAGACATTCCTCCTCAACAAAGGAAAGAGGCTCACAAGCAAATTTCTCTGTTGCTCCAAATAGGGGCCATTCAGCCGGTTCCTGTGCCAGAAAGGGGCCTAGGATTTTATTCTCGCCTGTTCCTAGTACCAAAAAAGGGGAACACGTGGAGACCAATTTTGGATCTGTCTGTCCTCAACACTTATCTGGACATTCCCAAGTTCAAAATGTTGACGTTACAACAGCTTTTACCTCTGCTGGGCAAAGATCACTGGATGGTAACTTTGGATCTCAAGGAAGGCTTACCTTCATGTTCCTATCAGACTAATTTGCAGGAAGTATCTGCGTTTTCGAGCTGGGAATTCTCATTATCAGTTCTCTGCATTGCCCTTTGGCTTATCTACTGCGCCCAGAGTATTCACAAAGGTTCTGGCTCCAGTGATAGCTTTCTTCAGGCTAAAAGGAATACAAATCTATCCTTATTTGGACGATTGCCTGATTCTGGCTCTAGGGAGGGACGTGCTTCTTCAGCATTTGGAATATGTGATAGCAGTGCTAAGATGCCTAGGGTATTCTGTGAACGAAATAAAGTCCAGTCTAGTACCCTCTCAAGACATGTGCTTTCTGGGTGTGAGACTGAATACAGCAACCCAGATGGCCTTTAAACCGCGGACAAACAAAAGAATCTTTCTCTTTACTTCCATCAACTATCTCATCAGTCCGGGCTGACTGCAAGGACAGTCCTTCAAGCCTTAGGGTTCATGGCATCTTGTATTCTGGTACTTCCCAATGCCAAACTGCATATGAGGAAGCTACAATGGTATCTCAAAAATGTATGGACACAGCACTGCCAGGATTTGGACACTGTCATTCAAATAATACCTTGCATTCAAAAGGAATTTTTGTGGTGGGCTCAGGAATGTCACCTAAACAAGGGACTCTCTGTGACCCGGCCAGAGGCGAGTCAGATTCTAACGACAGATGCCTCAGACACGTCTTGTATCCACTTTCCATTCAGATGAGCTCCCCAAGCTAAGTGGCCTGCCAGACTGCAGCATCTACATATCAACATGAAGGAGATGTTAGCAGTCCAGTTTGCATTACTGGCTTTCAAGGATTTACTTCTTCCAGGGCAGGTGTTGATTCTAACAGACAACACAACTGTCATGTGGTACATCAACAAACAAGGGGGAACACATTCTTATCCTCTATGCAGGCAAGCAATGATTTTGTGGGAGACTGTTAAGCTTGCAGCTGAATCTTCAAGCAAGGTTTCTGCCAGGAGCACAGAACTCCTTAGCAGATGTGTTAAGCAGGCAAATCATGGATCCCCACGAGTGGAAACTGGATCTTCATGTATTTCAGACATTGACAGTGTCATGGGGAACTCCAGACATAGATCTGTTCGCTTCTCCACTAAACCACCAGCTGCCAAAGTTTTGCATGAAAAGGTTTCATCACACAGCCTGGAAAGTGGATGCTCTTTCTTTCAGTTGGAAAAATCTTCATGTGTATGCCTTTCCACCTCTGCCTCTCCTCCCAAAGGTACTTCTAAAGGTCAGACAAGACAAGCCAAGGATGATTTTAATAGCTCCAGATTGGCCTCGGCAGCACTGGTACCCATTGCTGAGGAGTCTGGTAAGGAAGCCTCCATGGCCCTTACCTTTGATTCCACACCTATTGTCTCAGAAGGACGGCATCTGCTCAATGTCAAGCTTCACTCTCTTCATCTAACAGCTTGGCATATTCTGTTTTGAACCATAGCAGGTCTCAGCTTCCTCAACAAGTTTTGAATGTGATTATGGAAGCCAGAAGACCTAGTACAAGGAAAGTGTACGCAGGAAAATGGAAGAGATTTTTATTTTGGTGTGCAGCAAAGGATTTGGATGTTTCGAGCCAAATTTGAGTGTGGCTCTTCAATATCTTACTGAGTTATTGGACAAAGGTTTGTCTTTCTCTTCCATTAAGATTCATGCTGCAGCAATTTCAGCTCACTATGATTGTGACCCACCATTGTTTTCTCATCCTTTATTCAAGCAATTTCTTAGAGGGGCAAAGAATATAAGACCCCACGTAGAGCTCCTACTCCTGCTTGGGACCTCAATTTTGTGTTGGAGAAACTCACTCTACAACCTTTTGAGCCTGCAGCTACTGCTGAATTGAAATATTTGTCATGGAAGACTGCTTTTTGTTAGCCATTACATCTGCAAGAAGGGTGTCTGAATTGCAGGCCCTTATGGCAGTTGAGCCTTTCCTGATTTTTCATAAGGATAGGGTACCTTTACGCACTAATCCTTCCTTTATGCCTAAACTGGTTTCTACTGTGGCTTTAAACCAAACTATTCATTTGCCTACCTTTTATGCAGATCCCCAAAATAAGGGGAAAAGATTTTGCACACTTTAGATGTACACAGGCAGTTGCGTTATTATTTAAGCAGGACTAAGGATTTTAGGCAGTCTCAGCAGTTGTTTGTTTCTTTTGCTTTGAGTTCTCAGGGCAAGCCTGTGTCAAAACAAACTATTTCTAAGTGGATTGGGTTTTGCATTGCATTTTGTTATTCCCATCATGGCAAGGAGATTCCAGCTGGGATTAGGCCTCATTCCACTAGGGCTACTGCCACTTCAACAGCATTTCTAAGGGGTGGCAACTAAGGATATTTTGGAGGCAGCTACTTGGAGTTCAGTGCATACTTTCTCTAAGCATTACCACCTTCCTCTCTACTCTAAATCTAGGGCTGGTTTTGCCACGGCTATTTTGCAGGGCATGTTGTCAGCTCCTGCTTCCTTATGATTTGCCAGCCTCCCTTACCTCTGCTTTGGGATTCTACCCAAGTGTTAGGACTGCAGCAATGTGGTATGAAGAACATAGTACAGTTTTGTACCTACCATAAATGTAGATGTTCAAGATCCACATTGCTGCAGTCCAATTCTCCCTCCTTCCCTTTGTGTTTAGGGGTGGTTGTGTGGGTGTGGTTATACTCTTGTAAATTTGTATATATTGTATATATATTTGGTGCAGGAGTGTGTGGTGTTTTTTGGTTTTAGCCTTACCTTTTTAGGGTCTTCTGACATCTGGGGGCAAGAAAAGACTGAGGATATGACGTCGGTCATGCGCATTTGTACCCTGACGTCCTGACGTCAGACTAATGCGCCTTGACCGACGTCAGCCATATACTTTGGTATTCGGGCCGACTGGGACAGCGGACTACCCAAGTGTTAGGACTGCAGCAATGTGGATCTTCGAACATCTACATTTATGGTAGGTACAAAACTGTACTTTCTCACCCCCCTCCTGAGAAAAGGCCTCGACAGGATGTTACTCTGGATTCCTCTGACCAGGCTTCTGTATCTTCTGTTTCCTCCTCTGATCAGGACTATTCCTTTCCCCCTTATGAGGATTCGGATGCTGAGGATTCTTTGCCCTCGGCCTCTCCGCCTGAGGATTTTTCTTTTGGGGAAACCTTGCATGAGATGAGGGAACATTTTCATTGGGAAGGACAGGAATATTCTGCTTCCAAAAAGAGGCTTAGAGAATTTCTTCTTCTTCCTCAGCATAGGCCTTTAGCTATCCCTCCTGTCTTGGACATTGTAGATGATGCTTTTTCTGAGGCTAATTTGAATCCTGCTTCCATGCCTCCTGCTCCTTCTAAGCCTGATAGATTTTATAGGGTTCCTGACTCTCATTTATTTTTATTTAAAAACCCTTCTGCAGATCCTGAAACTATTTCTCAGGGCTCTAAGGCTGCTAAGGTTGCTACTTCTAAAAATCCTATTCCTCTGAGAAGGATTCTCGTGCTTTAGACAGGTGGGGAAAAAGGTATATACTTCTGCTACCCTGTCTGTAAGGGCTTTAAATTGCCAGTTTCATATGTTTAAATATCAGCAATTTCTTTTGTCTGTTTTAAAGCAAAAGCTTGCTTCCCTTCCTGCTTGTGCAGAGGATAAGGAACTTCAGGATGTTTTGCATGCTACTGAACAGGTTAACAAGCATAGCTTACATTGTGGTTTTGATGCTTTGGATGCTTCCTGCAGGGCTGCTGCCTCTGGTACTGTGATTAGGAGACATGCCTGGCTTCGTGAACAAAGTTTACCTGAACAGGTTAAGGCTAAGTTATTAGATGCCCCTGTTCAACAAGATGTTCTTTTTGGTTCTAAGGCTGAGGAAGTTATTAAAAAGATGGAAGAAAAGGCAAAGTCCATGCAGACTGTAAAAGATTTCTTGCAAGTTCAGCCTCCTAGATTTTCCAGGAATTGGCCCTCTAAAAATTGGTCCTTTCCCACGTCTGACAGGCCTCAAAGGGGAAGATATAGACGCTCCAGAGGTCGTGGTCAAGGCCAGACCTCTTACAGATCTAGACAATGGACTGCTTCTTCACCTAGAAGGGGAGAAGACAGATCCCAATCTCAAAGAAAGCAAACTCAATGACTCTCTCGGTTGGGCTTCAGGACCCTTTACCTGGACGCCTCTCGGAGGAAAACTGTCTCTTTTTACAGAAATTGAACTCATATTACCCAGGACAGATGGGTATTGGACGTGATTTTAAAGGTTACAAGTTCCATTTTCACACTTTGCCAAGGACTCACGGTTGGCCAGATCTGCCAAAACTTCAATGGTCAGAGGCCTTAACTCAAGTGGATGCTCTTCTGGCCATGAGAGCCATAGAGCCTGTTCCACTCTCGAAATGGGAAAAGGGTTTTATTCAAGGCTGTTTCTGGTTCCCAGAAAACAAAACTCGTGGAGACCTATTCTGGACCTTTCTGTGTTAAACACCTTTTGGAAATTCCAAAGTTCAAGATGCTTACTCTGCAACAGCTAATTCCAATGCTCTCTCAGGACGCCTGGATGGTGACATTGGACTTAAAGGAAGCCTATTTGCATATCCCTATCAGACAAGAACGCAGGAAATTCCTCAGGTTCAAGGCAGGTTCGAGGCACTTTCAATTCTCTGTTCTGCCCTTTGGTTTATCTACTGCCCAGAGTCTTCACCAAGTGCCTGGCACCAGTAGTGGCTTACTGCAGACTTCAGGGATCCAGATTTACCCCTATTTGGACGACTGCCTTATTCAGGCAGACAGCAAAGATCTTCTGCTTCAACATCTGGACTTTGTTCAACGTCTTCTTCTACTACTGGGATTCTCAGTGAACATAAAAAAGTCACATTTGATCCCTTCTCAACAAATGGTATTCTTGGGAGCCCTCTTAAATACAACCTTACAAAGGGCCTACCTCACTCCAGAAAAACAAACTCAGCTGGCTTCTACTTTCAACACCTTGGCAATTCTATCTCAGCTCACTGCAAGGAAATTCCTGCAGGCTCTGGGCTACATGGCTTCCTGTATTCTGTTGATTCCAAACGCAAGGCTTCACATGAGAAAGCTTCAATGGTATCTGAAAAGTGTATGGTCACAGCATTACCACGATCTGGATATTCTGATTCCTCTGATCCCCTGCCTCCAGAAGGAGTTCCTCTGGTGGTCCAGGGCATGCACTTTAAACGAAGGAAAACCTTTTGTCTCCCTCAACCTACTCAAATCCTAACCACACGCCTCGGATTATGCTTGGGGAGCACACTTTCTAGACAATTGCCAGCAGGGAACCTGGACAAAGGACCATCTTCACTGGCACATCAATCTGAAGGAAATGTTGGCAGTTCAAAATGCCCTTTTAGCCTTCAAAACCTTTTACAACCAGGCCTCTGCTAATTCGCAGACAACACCATGGTCATGTGGTACATCAACAAGCAGGGGGGTTCTCATTCATACCCCCTTTGCAGACTAGCTATGGGTTTATGGGACACAGCTCTAAATTTGAATCTGCATCTCCAGGCTCAATTCATTCCAGGGAAACAGAATCTCTTAGCAGACAGCCTGAGCAGAAACATTTCAGATCCTCACGAATGGATGCTAGACACCAACTTGTTCAACAGGATTACTGCAGTTTGGGGATGTCCCCAGATAGATCTGTTTGCATCCCATCTCAATCATCAGCTGCCTCGCTTTTGCACCAGGTCCTTCCACAAAACAGCATGGAGAGTGGATGCCCTGTCCTTCAGCTGGAGAAGCCTTTCAGCATATGCCTTCCCTCCTCTTCCTCTACTGCCTCGGGTTCTACTGAAGATAAAGCAGGACAAGCCCAAGTTCCTCATCTTGATTGCTCCAAATTGGCCTCAACAGTTTTGGTATCCAACCTTAAAGCTCCTGTTCTCGGGCCTCCTTGGATTCTTCCACTGAACCCTTCGCTTCTGTCCCAGCATCAGGGTCAGTTACTACATTCCAATCTCAAGACCCTTTGCTTGGCAGCTTGGCTCTTCAAAGGAATTTGATTTCCTCTAGTCTTCCCAAACAAGTTTTGGATGTTCTTTTGGAAGCTAGACGCCTAGCACTAGGAAATCCTATGCCTCTAAATGGAAGAGGTTTTCTATTTGGATGCAGGACCGAGGCTCTGATCCTCAGGTTCCTGATCTCTCTTCTATTTTGCTTTACCTTTCGAACTTTTATCTAAAGGACTTTCCTTTTCTTCCATTAAGATTCATGCTTCTGCTATCTCTCAAGCATTTCAGTTCTGATCCTCCTGTTTTTCACATCCTTTGGTGAAGCAGTTCTTGAGAGGGGCTAAAATTTGCGGCCTCCAAGGACCCCTCCGGTCCCTGCCTGGGATCTTAATTATGTTTTAGAAAAACTTACTTTGCCTCCTTTGAGCCTGCTGCATCTTCAGATATTAAGTTTCTATCCTGGAAGACTGTTCTTTTGTTAGCATTGACCTCTGCCAGAAGGGTCTCAGAGTTGCAAGCTCTCATGGCTGTGGAACCATACCTTATTTTCCATCAGGACAGAGTATCCTTGAGGACCAATCCTACTTTCATGCCTAAGGTGATTTCGAAAGTGGCTTTGAATCAGACAATTCACCTTCCTACTTTCTTTCCAAATCCTCAAAATAAAGGGGAAAGGATTTTGCATTCATTGGATGTGCACAGACAGTTACGATTTTACTTGGACAAGACTAAAGATTTCAGAAAGTCTAACCAATTGTTTGTTTCCTTTGCCTCCAGTTCTCTTGGAAAACCTATTTCTAAACAAACTATTTCCAAATGGATTGCTTATGGAATCAGATTTTGTTACACTCATCATGGGAAACAGTTTCCAGGGACCATTAGAAGTCATTCTACTAGAGCAGCTGCTACTTCTACAGCTTTCCTCAGAGGAGTCCCTACCAAGGATATCTTGGAAGCTGCCACTTGGAGTTCTGTGCATACTTTTTCCAAGCACTACAATCTCCCTTGTTTTCTAAGTCTAGGGCAGGTTTTGCCTCTGCTGTCTTGCAGGGTATTCTTGCCTCCTTCTTCTATCTAAAGCCTCCTCCCTCTACACTGCTTTGGGATTCCACCTACAGTTATGACTGCAACAGTGAAACACGAAGAACATAGTACAGTTGTGTACACCTACCATAAATGTAGATGTTCGAGTGTCTTCACTGTTGCAGTCTGGGTTTCCTCCCTCCTATCCCCTCTTTCTCTCATATTTGTGGTGTATTTGTGTTTCCTTGTTGGATTCATTTTTGATTTGTTGGGGACTTCTGACATCTAGGGCAAGAAAGGCTGGAGAAGATGGCGTCGGCTGAGGGCTATGTACCAAGGCGTACTGACGTCAGGATACTAGCTTATACAGCCGACGCCGGACCCAGACTTTGGGATTCTGGCCGACCTCTGGCTGCCTGCCGGCAGGAGCACCCTACAGTTATGACTGCAACAGTGAAGACACTCGAACATCTACATTTATGGTAGGTGTACACAACTGTATTTTATTCTGATAGCCTCCTTTTGGCCTCTGCAGATATGGTTCCCCTTCCTTTATCAATATTAACTGGAAGAACCTTGGTTTCTGGACCCAGTGCCAGACCTTCTGACCCACGCATCAGGAGTTCTTCACCCCTCTCTTCAGTCCCTCAAACTGACAGCTTGGCTGCTCCACTTCCCAACCTAGGCAGGTCATATAATTTGTCTTCCGCGGTGCAACATATTCTGGTCTCCTCTCATAAAGTCTCCACCAGAAAACTGTATAACAGCAAATGGAAACGATGTTCTTCGTTCCCCATTGCTGCAGTCCTTACTATTGGGTGTAGTCCGCTGTCCAGTCGGCCCGAATACCAGAGTATATGGCTGACGTCGGTCAGGGCGCATTAGACTGACGTCAGTACGTCAGGGTACTAATGCGCATGACCGACGTCATATCCTCTGTCTTTTTTGCCGCATGGTCCGATGCAGAAGCAGTTTTGCAAGTGCAGGTTGGCGTTCTGAAATATTTCCGAAACCGGAGTTTCAGACCGAATCAGAGTTGGCTAAGTACCCCGTTAGAACATTTTGTTTTTCTTGCCTCAGTATTTAACCGGATGTCAGAAAAGTGAATAACTGTATTTCTTGTGGGAAACAGATACCTCATAGGGATTACCATACATTGTGTATACCTTGTTTAGGGCCTGAGCACGACGTTGTTGGATGCCGCTCTTGTGCTAGGTTTAACAAACGCACTATTAAGAGACGGTTAGACTGTGCCAGGTTAGTGTTTGGGAAGCGTTGTATTATAAAATGCCGCCGGATGCTCCGACGCCCGCTTCGTCCAAGAAGCGCAAGGACAAACCAGCGAAGCCTAGGGTTGATGAACCGGCAGTCCCGGACGTCGGTTCTTTAGAAGGCTCAGTGGAGTCAGAGGTTTTGCCAGGAGTTTCTTTGGAGTCTCAGGCAGAGACTTTACTGTTACAGGATGTGCCTTTTCAGGAGGTAGGCCAGGCTGAGGGGGCTTCTCAGGTAACTGTTCTTCCCTCTCTTCCCAAGGTAGTTAGAGCCTCTCCTTCTGTTGCCAAAACTTCTTTGAGAGGTAGGCCAAGTTCAGCTTCAGTGGTGGCTTCTCCTAGCATTTCGGGTTCTGTACCTAAGAAACATATGCTTAAAATGGCAGAAGATTTGATTACTATGATTAGAGGTTCTATGCCCCCTCCTGATAAGAGGCCCAGGGTGGAACCGGAGTTTGATAGTTTTGAACAGTGTTCAGAGGCTTCTGAGTCTTCTGTGGAAGACTTGCAGGAGTATCCTCCTTATTCTGATTCTGATGTGGATGATTCCACTCCTACAGCTTCTCCTCCTGAGGATTTCTCATTTTCAGAGACTCTACATTCCATGAGGGAGCACTTTAAATGGGAAGGCCAGGATTACTCTGATTCCAGGAAAAGGCTTAGGGAATTCTTGTTTTACCCCAGCATAGGCTCTTAGCTAGAACTGCTGTGTTGAATGTGGTGTAAGATGTTTTTGCAGAGGCTTCCGTGAACCCTGACTCTTTGCCTCCTGCTCCTGTTAAACCCGATAGGTACTATAGGGTGCCTGAAGCTCATAAGTATTTGTTTAAGAGTCCTAGGGCGGACCCAGAAACTGTTTCTCAGGGGCCTAAAGGTGTTAAGGCCTCTGTGGTTAAAAATCCTGTTCCCACTGATAAAGAGGCAAGGGCTTTGGATAGGTGGGGAAAGAAAGTGTATACTTCTTCCACTCTAGCCATGAGAGCGTTGAATTGTCAGTTTCACATGCTAAAATATCAAAATTATCTCCTTTCACAATTGAAATCTAAGGTGGATGCTTTGGCGGAAGGTATTGAGTGTAAAGAGTTGTTGGATTTGGTTCATGTGTCTGAACAAGTGGGTAAGCATTCTTTGCAATGTGGTTTTGATGCTGTACAGGCCTCCTCGAGGGTGGCTGCCACTAGTTCTGTTCTTCGCAGGCATGCCTGGTTGAGGGATCAGAATTTAGCTGAGCATGTTAAGACAAGGATTTTGGATGCTCCTTTACAGTCTGATGTGTTGTTTGGTTCGCCTGTGGAAGCAGTTTTAAAGAAAATGGAGGACAAAGCTAAGTCTATGCAAACTGTTAAAGATTTTTTGCAGGTGCAGCCCAAGTTTAGTAGAAATTGGCCTGCTAAGGGGTGGACATATCCTGCTTATGATTCCCAGTCTAGGGTAGGTCTAGACGTGGTAGGGGCAGAGCTCAAGGTTCTTTAGGCCTAGAACAGGAGTCCACCTGCTCAGACTTCTGGTGAGGGCAGGGGTCAGTCCTTTCGTAAACAGACCCAATGACCTGCCCTTTCAGCTGCCAGTAGATTCTCGTCTGGTAGCTCCTTTGGGTGGAAGACTGTCTCTTTTCAAAGAAAATTGGGATTTAATTACTCAAGACAGATGGGTGTTGGATATCATTCACCACGGTTACAGGTTTTATTTCCATACAATGCCTCCTTTCAAAGGCATGCCAGACGTTCCTCCTCCACAAAGAAAAGAGGCTCACAAGCAAATTTCTCAGTTACTCCAGATGGGGCCATTCAGCCAGTTCCTGTATCAGAAAGGGGCCTAGGATTTTATTCTCGCCTGTTCCTAGTACCAAAGAAGGGGAACACGTGGAGACCAATTTTGGATTTATCTCTCCTCAACACTTATCTGGACATTCCCAAGTTCAAGATGTTGACGTTACAACAGCTTTTACCTCTGCTGGGCAAAGATCACTGGATGGTAACTTTAGATCTCAAGGAAGCTTACCTTCATGTGCCTATAAGGCTAAGTTGCAGGAAGTATCTGCGGTTTCGAGCTGGAAATTCTCATTATCAGTTCTCTGCATTGCCCTTTGGCTTATCTACTGCCCAGAGTATTCACAAAGGTTCTGGCTCCAGTGATAGCTTACTTCAGGCTGCAAGGAATTCAAATCTATCCTTACTTGGACGACTGCCTGATTCTGGCTCAAGAAAAGGAAGACCTTCTACAGCATCTGGAATATGTTATAGCAGTGCTAAGATGCCTAGGGTATTCTGTGAACGAAATAAAGTCCAGTCTAGTACCCTCTCAAGACATGTGCTTTCTGGGTGTGAGACTGAATACAGCAGCCCAGATGGCCTTTTAACCCCGGACAAACAAAAGAGTCTATCACTTTACTTCCATCAACTATCTCATCAGTCCGTGCTGACTGCAAGGACAGTCCTTCAAGCATTAGGGTTCATGGCATCTTGTATTCTGGTGCTTCCCAATGCCAAACTGCATATGAGGAAGCTACAATGGTATCTCAAAATGTATGGACACAGCACTGCCAGGATTTGGACACTGTCATTCAAATAATACCTTGCCTTCAAAAATAATTTTTGTGGTGGGCTCAGGAATGTCACCTAAACAAGGGACTCTCTGTGACCCGGCCAGAGGCGAGTCAGATTTTAACGACAGATGCCTCGGACATTGCTTGGGAGCTCATCTAAATGGAAAGTGGATACAAGACAAGTGGCCTGCCAGACTACAGCATCTACATATCAACATGAAGGAGATGTTAGCAGTCCAGTTTGCATTAATGGCTTTCAAGGAGTTAATTCTTCCAGGGCAGGTGTTGATTCTAACAGACAACACAACTGTCATGTGGTACATCAACAAGCAAGGGGAACACATTCTTATCCTCTATGCAGGCAAGCAATGATTTTATGGGAGACTGCGCTAAGCTTGCAACTAACTCTTCAGGCAAGGTTTCTGCCGAGCACAGAACTCCTTAGCAGATGTGTTAAGCAGACAAATCATGGATCCCCACGAGTGGAAACTGGATCTTCATGTATTTCAGAAATTGACAGTGTCATGGGGAACTCCAGACATAGATCTGTTCGCTTCTCCACTAAACCACCAGCTGCCAAAGTATTGCACAAAGGGGTTTCATCACACAGCTTGGAAAGTGGATGCTCTGTCTTTCAGTTGGAAAAACCTTCATGTGTATGCCTTTCCACCTCTGCCTCTTCTTCCAAAGGTACTATTAAAGGTCAGACAAGACAGGCCAAGGATGATTTTGATAGCTCCAGATTGGCCTCGGCAACACTGGTACCCACTACTACGGAGTCTGGTAAAGAAGCCTCCATGGCCTTTACCTCTGATTCCTCATCTGTTATCTCAGAAGGACGGTCATCTGCTCAATGTCAAGCTTCACTCTCTTCATCTAACAGCCTGGCATATTCTGTGTTGAAACACAGCAGGTCTCAACTTCCTCAACAAGTTTTAAATGTGATTATGGAAGCTAGAAGACCTAGTACAAGGAAAGTGTACAGAAAAATGGAAGAGATTTTTATTTTGGAGCACAGCAAAGAATTTGGAGATTTCTGAGCCTAATTTGAGTGTGGCTCTTCAATATCTTACTGAGTTATTGGACAAAGGTTTGTCCTTCTCTTCCATTAAGATTCATGCTGCAGCAATTTCAGCTCACTATGATTGTGACCCACCATTGTTTTCGCATCCTTTGTTCAAGCAGTTTCTTAGAGGGGCAAAGAATACAAGACCCCCACGTAGAGCTCCTACTCCTGCTTGGGATCTCAATTTTGTGTTGGAAAAACTTACTCTACAACCTTTTGAGCCTCGGCTACTGCTGAATTGAAATACTTGTCATGGAAGACTGCTTTTCTGTTGGCTATAACTTCTGCAAGAAGGGTGTCTGAGTTGCAGGCCCTTATGGCAGTAGAGCCCTTTTGATTTTCCATAAGGATAGGGTATCATTACGCACTAATCCTTCCTTTATGCCTAAGGTGGTTTCTAGTGTGGCTTTAAACCAAATTATTCATTTGCCTACTTTTATGCAGACCCCAAAATAAAGGGAAAAGATTTTGCACACTTTAGATGTACACAGGCAATTGCGTTATTATTTAAGCAGGACTAAGGATTTTAGGCAGTCTCAGCAGTTGTTTGTTTCTTTTGCTTTGAGTTCGCAGGGCAAGCCTGTGTCAAAACAAACTATTTCTAGGTGGATTGGCTTTTGCATTGCATTTTGTTATTCCCATCATGGCAAGGAGATTCCAGCTGGGATTAGGCCTCATTCCACTAGGGCTACTGCCACTTCAACAGCATTTCTAAGGGGGGTGGCAACTAAGGATATTTTGGAAGCAGCTACTTGGAGTTCAGTGCATACTTTCTCTAAGCATTATCACCTTCCTATCTACTCTAAGTCTAGGGCTGGTTTTGCCACAGCTGTTTTGCAAGGCATGTTGTCAGCTCCTGCTTCTTTATGATTTGCCAGCCTCCCTTACCTCTGCTTTGGGATTCTACCCAATAGTAAGGACTGCAGCAATGGGGAACGAAGAACATAGTACAGTTTTGTACCTACCATAAATGTAGATGTTCGAGGATCCCCATTGCTGCAGTCCAATTTACCTCCCTCCTTCCCTCTGTGTTTAGGGGTGGTTGTGTAGGTGAGGTTACATGCTGATATTTTGTATATTTTCTTGTATATATTGTACATATTTTTGGTGCAGGTATTTTGGGCCTTGTCTTTTTAGGGTCTTCTGACATCTGGGGCAAGAAAAGACTGAGGATATGACGTCGGTCATGCGCATTAGTACCCTGACGTACTGACGTCAGTCTAATGCGCCCTGACCGACGTCAGCCATATACTCTGGTATTCGGGCCGACTGGACAGCGGACTACACCCAATAGTAAGGACTGCAGCAATGGGGATCCTCGAACATCTACATTTATGGTAGGTACAAAACTGTACTTTTTGTTTGTTGGGTCTCTCAACATGATATTGATCCCTATAGCGCTCCTTGATAGTGTTCTTGAGTTTCTGACTATGCTTTTTCACGAAGGTGCAGCAACAGCCACTGTAAGAGTTCATTTGGCTGCAATATCCAATTTTCACCTGGGATTTGAAGGGTCTAATCTTATCTCGCACAGATTATGTAAAGCCTTTGTGAAAGGGACTCATCACCTTAGGCCACCTGTCAGACAACCAGTTGCCTCCTGGAATTTGAATTTAATAGTATCTCAGCTTATGCCCCCCCCCCCCTTGAACCCGCATCTTCTTGTCCCTTGAAGTTCATTTCTTAGAAAACAATATTCTTGGTGGCTATTTCCTCAGCTTGTAAAGTTTCAGAACTACAAGCTCTTTCTTTCGGGCCTCTGTACCTGGTTTTTCATCCCGAAAGAGTGTCTCTCAGGTCAAATCCCACCTTTCTTCCTAAGGTCTGCTCCAAAGTCAATTTGAACCATTCTATTGAGCTGCCCACCTTTTTCAGACACCATTCGAATAAATTAGAATATATGTTACATAAACTTGATGTTCACAGACAACTGAGGTTTTATTTGGACAGAACAAAGGAGTTTAGGAAATCGGAACAACACTTTGTTTCTCATGCGGACAATAAAAAGGGGCTGCCGGTGGCTAAAGTTACATTGTCTCAGTGGATTCTATTGAGCTGCCCACCTTTTTCAGACACCATTCGAATAAATTAGAATATATGTTACATAAACTTGATGTTCACAGACAACTGAGGTTTTATTTGGACAGAACAAAGGAGTTTAGGAAATCGGAACAACACTTTGTTTCTCATGCGGACAATAAAAAGGGGCTGCCGGTGGCTAAAGTTACATTGTCTCAGTGGATTCTATTGAGCTGCCCACCTTTTTCAGACACCATTCGAATAAATTAGAATATATGTTACATAAACTTGATGTTCACAGACAACTGAGGTTTTATTTGGACAGAACAAAGGAGTTTAGGAAATCGAACAACACTTTGTTTCTCATGGACAATAAAGGCTGCCGTGGCTAAAGTTACATTGTCTCAGTGGATTCTATTGAGCTGCCCACCTTTTCAGACACCATTCGAATAAATTAGAATATATGTTACATAAACTTGATGTTCACAGACAACTGAGGTTTTATTTGGACAGAACAAAGGAGTTTAGGAAATCGGAACAACACTTTGTTTCTCATGCAGACAATAAAAAGGGGCTGCCGGTGGCTAAAGTTACATTGTCTCAGTGGATTCTATTGAGCTGCCCACCTTTTTCAGACACCATTCGAATAAATTAGAATATATGTTACATAAACTTGATGTTCACAGACAACTGAGGTTTTATTTGGACAGAACAAAGGAGTTTAGGAAATCGGAACAACACTTTGTTTCTCATGCGGACAATAAAAAGGGGCTGCCGGTGGCTAAAGTTACATTGTCTCAGTGGATTCTATTGAGCTGCCCACCTTTTTCAGACACCATTCGAATAAATTAGAATATATGTTACATAAACTTGATGTTCACAGACAACTGAGGTTTTATTTGGACAGAACAAAGGAGTTTAGGAAATCGGAACAACACTTTGTTTCTCATGCGGACAATAAAAAGGGGCTGCCGGTGGCTAAAGTTACATTGTCTCAGTGGTTATCTGATTGCATAAAATAAATATGTTCATCAACCAACCAACCTTTAGAGTATAGTGTGAAAGCACATTCCACCAGGGCTATCTACATCTCTGGCTCATACAGCCCATTTGCCTTTGGATACTATTTGTGCAGCTGCTACTTGGTCCAAGCCTCATATGTTTATCACTCATTGCAAAGTGGACAGGGCTTCCTTTGGTTCCACTGCCCTCAGGAATGTACTCCTGCTTGGGACGCTACCCACGTGTAAGAACAAACGGCGAGATTGAACAACTTCACATAAAGAAGTTATGTTCTTACCGTAACGTTCCTTGTGAGTTGTTCATCTCGCCTTTGTTATTACACTCCCTCCCAACTTCCCCCTCCAGGTTCTTGAACGGGTATGACTGGTGGTCTGGTTGGTCTAACTAGTTTTCTTTACTCCAGCCAGAGTATTTCTTGGCAAATTGTAAATATTTGTATACATGTGTATATGTTTGGCATATTAGTATGTTTAGTCATAATTTTCTTGCTGGGTTCAGCAAAGTAGATCTGAGGTTAGTCAGAGAGCATCATGGGATAGGGACTGTGCCTTGAGCTACTCAGATCTTGAGCTTGGAAAGAGGCCGGCTCAGAGCCGATCCGTACCCACGTGTAAGAACAAAGGCGAGAGATGAACAACTCACATGGAACGTTATGGCAAGAACATAACTTCTTTATTTCTTTTGAAGGTATGAAAAAAAGGGCATCCAGTGTCAAAGCAGACAGTTTCCTAATGATTGTGCTAGGCTATTTCCTTTTGTTACTCCGCCAAAAATAAATTAATACAAGTTTTGGTCAAGACGCATTCTGCAAGGGCCTTGGCTTCTTCACTGGCTTTTTGGAAAGGGGTTGAGTCTAGCTAGGGGTATTATTCAGACAGAAAGGTGGTCCTCCGTATATACTTTTAGAAAGCACTACAAGCTAGACTTCTTTCGCAGGCCTGCTCTTGTTAAGACCATTCTCGAGGGGCACCTGGATCCTTATCCCTCCTTTCTCCACTCTAAGCCTTGATATTCTACCCATGTAGCTTAGGCTGCTGCAGCAGTGATCAATCAGGTAAGTAAACTTACCATAACAGTAGAGGTTTGTATAGATCACTGCTGCAGTAGCCACTCTCTCCCTTCCTCCACCTCACTTATTTATATATGATTTTTGTTTAACAGGATGAGGACATTGACCTCTTTCAGGGTGTCCCCTCCCTTTTTCAATTGAAATGAAAGATGTAAAGGGCTTGGCTCCTAGAACTCTGATTTTACTTCATGCCTTGCTTTAGCTTTCAATGGTCTGGGCACATGGAAGGTGCCCTCAAGTTTTGGAAACTATGCTAGGTTGGGTATACCTCGTATAGCTATTATAACTGTGATCTTTTGAGCATCTGTTACTTACAGAACTTGTACTCCTACTTTCCCCAGGTCTTAACTGTCTCTGCCCTTTGGTAATTGCAGCTGTTTTGTTTGTAGCCTAGTGGGTACTGTATATGTCTGCTTGGTGCCAATGCAGCATTTTTAGAAGCCCCGCTGAAATATGATTTGGAAAGATTTGCTTCCATTGCAGCAGATTATAACATGTATGTTTGCCATATTACGACCAAATGACATTTATTAAAAGCAGTTAAAAAATTGAGCTAATGTTTGCTTCATGTTGTAGCACTGTACATCACATCACATTTGCCAGAATAACCTTTTGTATTGTTCACTTTTTATAATTCCTCTGTAGGAGAAAGTCATTTGGAGTCACCAAAACCTGAAAGCATACTTGAATATGGTAAGAACGGTTAGTCTACCAGAACGGGCTCATCATGGTAAAACATTCTGCCAGTACCTTCTTCAGCCAACCACTTTCATATTCCAAATATCAATGAGCTTCGTCCTGTCAGGTGTATCACGATAGGAGTTTGTCTTCATGAAGATTCCTGACATTGGTAATGTGATGAATAAATTTGAGGTCCTTGGAGTCGTAGGAGAAGGTGAGTGGTGCTTAAGTCATTAACACCTATGTGGTGTGGAATATCACACCTCTAGCAGGCTAAACACATTGCATTCTAGAGCATTTTCTGAAAAATAAAAAAAATAAGATAAACAAATGTAGATATTTTATGAAAAGTAAAAGCTATTAAAACTTTACAAATGTCAGTTATCAGTAAAATATTCTTTACAGTGTTAATAATGCATTTGTAGTATTTTCCATAATTACTATAACATACTGCACACAAACCCAAATGATATTTTTTCTAAACTTTCTCAAATTTTCATGTCTTGAATACTGTACAAGCTAGATATATATTGTTAGAATGTTTTTGTTAACCCGGCATAAGCTTTCATATAACAACTACAAATGCCTCTGTGTGTGTGCTTATTGAGATTTAAAGAAATATGAGAACATCTGTCTAATTGTATAACCAGCAATACAAATGATACTGGAAAACTATCAAGATGTGCACGTTTAGTGATACCTGAGGTTTCACTTAATGCCATGCCATAGTCTGTAAGTCACTTAAGTATTAAGTACATATGGAAACTGTGCTTATTTTCATAGTTAGTAACAAACTAGCAATTTTTCTAGTTAATGAGGTATAAGTCAGCATTTTCGGTGAATTATCGTGTCTACCACAATGGTGTTTCACACTGTACACTTCAATAAAATGCAGGTCTCTGTTATGAAAATATGAAAATAAATGTGTGTAGTACGTGGCAAACGAGATCAATTTCTCCACTGAAGGACATCCTAGACCAGCAATTTGTTTCACTTTATTAATAATCTCTTGCACTTTCTAATACTGCCTATTAGCTGGTAAGTTACTTAAAGAAGCCAGACCATAAAACATTCTGGATGCCATATGGGGTATGGGTGTGAGGTGGAAATATACAAAAAAGGCATTTTAGGCTTGAGCGAGTGACTCTGATAAGATTTTAAGGCTAATGTGGTTAAACTGTTAAAGTCAAAACTCAAATTCACAGCACAGAGGATTGACAGTATAACCAACATTTTAATCTTTTGGAATGGCTTTGCTATAATAGATATCATTTCAGTGTGCTTTTAAAAAGGCATGTTATTTCTCCCATTAGATTCCATGCCATTAAGAGTCCACCTCAAATGTGAAGTAATCCTCACTTATAGCAGATCTAAGTCAGTGATTACTTGGCTATTATGCTCACTCTAGAGATCTGTTCCCTCACTTTTCCCATAATGTACATGTGCTCTCTCTGCCCATCCTATCTAATTGGTTGCCTTCAGTTACAGACCGTGTTCCAGTACACGTTTAAAAATCCTTCAAATTAGTGTTTTTTCCCGGCTCCCTATTGTTAAGTGGATAATTACATTGTGTCTAGGTAAGCTAGGCCAGAATGTGTCCACTGAGAACTATTTCAGATGTTACTTCTGAGGAAGTTGGGTCCAAAAATTTTTTATTTTCTATGAGACAGTCATGCTCCAGTTGCATGTTGCAGGTCTGGATAAGAAGTCACAGCTATGGTTTGTAAGTTATAAACAAAAGTCTGAGTTTATGGAATATTTCTTAACTAGGAGAAGAGTTAGAAATGTAAGACAGTCTGGGATTATGTTTTTTGACCTTGCTTTCATTACAGATCCTGTATGGGAAAATGAGTGAGTTTTACTACCATCAGAATTGTCCTGAAAAGAATGTTATTTCATTGTTATTTTGTCAATTTGTAGTGAGTGAATTATTGGAGACGTTTCCAAGATGCAACACCTAGGCTGAGAAAGTACATTTTTTCTTTGTATTTGTTACTCTTCTTAGTCAGCTATTTTAAATTTGCTTTTGCAGTATTTCAGTAAGCTACTAATTCTATTTTTATCAATAAATTATTGCTACAAAATGATTTTCTCCATCTACAGCCCCTTTTTTAGTACTTTCTTTGCACTTGAGTTGGTCTTGCATCAAAAGTGACCATCCTAGAGCTACTGTTCACACCTCTGGGTGGCTAGCCCTGCCCAGTTCTTCCATACCACACACGCACACACACACACACACACACACACACACACACACACACACACACACACACACACACACACACACTCTCGTACCTATGGTCAATTTAGTTTGTCCAGTTCACCTAGTGCATGTCTTTGGAATGTGAGAAAAAACCAGAGCACCATGAGTAAACTCACATGAACACTGGAAGGACATAGAGTCTGCACAGAAGCACCTCAGCTGAAAGTTGAACAGGAGCACCTCTTGCTGTGAAGCAGTAAGTCGACCTGCAGTATCACAGAAGTATTGATTTTGTCTCTGTGAACTTACTTTGAGACCGCATTATGGAAATTTTATCTGTTGAAATGGTAAGAGTTGTATTGGTGAGTCTCAAAAGACCAAAAACAAATGTCGAATGTCACTGTTCTTTGTTAACCTTTACTTTTGCAGAGGACATGCCGCATACACCACAAACTTGTATACCAACTGCAAGATCCCCATACCACAGGGAAAAGGAAATATTCTGAGAAAGTCTTGGCCTTAGTATATGTATGCCCAGATATTTTGTCATTTGGTCTCCATATTTCAGGGCTCTGCAGTCCGAGTCCTGACATTTTAAATGATTACCATTTTCATGTTGTTATTGCTGAAGTTTCATCAGAATTTTTGTTTTTCCATTTGTTTACCTTTTTTCCTTGTGTTCAAAAAAGTTTTTTTTATCATTCTCCTTTCTTTCTATTAATTAGGCAGAGGCATAATCTTCTTTACTGCCTTTCTCTAGCGTCTGTGCTCTTGTATCCTTATACCTTGTTTTTTTTTAGGTGTGCCTAGTTGTATATGATTGTTTTTTGACTCCTGCTAGTGTGTTTTCAATTTTGGTTATTAGCGTTGTGCTGGCTATAATTGTTTCAGTTTTGCTTAATGCTTTAACCTTGTTTAGAACTTTGGATAAGGATTCTAGGTTTAAAAAATGTGCCACATATAGGCACTGATTCAACACCAGGGCCTATGCAACCTATGCATCATGTGCCTGGGGACAGAACATTTGTAGGCCTTGTTTGACATGTGTAAGGCCTTTGGATTGTGCTTATTGTTGAACACCACAACAAATTGATTTTAAAAGCCCCCCCAACCCGTGCTGGGGATAATTCAGAGGAGAAGAAAGGAAACTGACAAAGAATGAAAAAAACCCACAAAAGCCTCTTTAACTCCTTCATCGAAGGTTGAGGCCATCACCTTCCCTTGACCCATACCTGCAACCTGATCGGAGCCTACTTTACCTAAGCCATCTGTTCCAGTTCTAATTGGTGTGTAAACGTTTTTCCTGGGTAAGTCCCCATAGGAGAGAGTCCTCAAGTAGCCAGTCCTCTGAGGAAGCATACTTGGATCTTTGGCTTCTGCCCCTCACCTTCTCACTCTGGTTTATCATGTCCTTTAGGAGCATTGCCAACATCAGATGGGAGTAGATGAGGAGGGCATTTGTCAAGACACAGATGGATATTGATGTCATCCTATCCACCTCAGTTTCCAAGGCAGATGATGTTCGGCCAGACTCAAGTTATTTCTGTGCTTCCCAACACATTTTTTTGGTGCTGGTGGTGATGGAGTTGACATTCAGTGATTCTTCCGTCAGCACAGCTGAATTTGTTCCATTGTATCTGAGGCTGCATTGGACCCACTCAACATAGATCTCTTTTGGGACTGAGTGGGTCTCAATGCCAAGCCCTTGGATCCATCCTCACACCAACTGGCTTGTTTCCATTTTCAGTGTTATGGTCTTGGGCCTTAGAGGTGTTGGTATAGTTATCTGTGCTGGAGCTGACATTACTGTCTGTGTCGGGGGGGGGGTTCTCTTGTCCAAGTCATTTCCATCCTCTTCAGGGATGGAGTCTGCTATGACAGGAATTTCCCCAGTGCTGTCTGGGTCAACTTCAGCATTTACATTCTTTCACAGGATTGCCACCTGCCCTTTAGAGGAAGAGGATGCACTCTGGCTGCAATGTCCCATGTTGGGTTTCCACAAAGTGTTTTTCTGAGACTTAATCTCTCCTGTTTACCCAAAATCACTCTAACTCATCCTTGAATCAAAATATTCATTCTCCTGTTTTTTTTTTCCTAACCATTCCAATTAAGCAGGATGTTCAGATAGGTTTGTTACTGCTTTTGCCATGCAAGAGAACTCTACAAGAACAATACTTTTTTTGTCTCCTGCTCTGCCAACAAGTTTGGTTCTGAGGTTTTCAAGATCTTTTCAAATGGCTTTCAGCATTTATTCCATCAGCAACAAAACCCTGTTGTCAAAGCCTAAGGCCCATTTTTGGGCATTTATGCTTCAGTAATATGGTCAACAATGCATATCTTTATTGAGCAATACAAGCATGACATGACATCCATATCTTTCTTTGGTTCCGCCATCCTCAGGACTATCTTGCCACAATGCCTCCCAAGAAAGTAAGTAGCTAGGGATTCTGTCTCAACAATTGAAGTGGACAGAGGGGATTTCATAAGATATGTAAATTTATGTACTTACCGTAACACTGGATCTTTTGCATCCCACTCCACCCACTTTCATTTCTCCTTCACCTTGCAAATTATCACTTCCTGGCTTCCACAGAGACTTGCTGGACCAAAACCCAAAGTCCAACTCTAACTTAACTTTGCTTTCCCAAACCATTTTATCTTCAGCTGCAGATTTGGTTTGAGAGACAGAGAACACCATTTTATTAGGGGAGAAAGGAAGAACTTGGGCGCTGGAGTAAACATAATAGCTAAGAAGTTGCTAGCTCAGATCCACTTTGAGGGCAAATTACCCAAGAGTTGTGGTTGATGGTGTGGGATAACAAAGATTCAATGTTAAGGTCAGCACGTAACATCTGAGCTGATGTCCTTTTCATTCTTCCTCACAAATCGGTCTAGGGATCTGATCCTTGGATATGACTCTGCTGCATATACAAGACTTCGGATCCAAATCTTGAGCTCCGTCCTCCACCCTTAGTGCCCTATTCCACCCCAACTCCTCAGATCTCATTTGTCACCATTATGACAAGAAGTGAATCTGGATCTCAAGCTACGATAGTTAATTTCCTTGTTATTTTCTTCTTGAACTATAACTCTTATTGTCTTTAAGTAGTCGCTGGTGTTGGAGTTCACTTCCATTGTATCCCTACCATTATTTATACCTCTTGTGCCCCACTCCTTCTAACTCTTTTACTTACTTTTATAGATCTAAATTATTAAATAAGTATTTTTGTGTGAGAGTATGCAGAGTTGAACAGTCCTTTTTCTTCGTATAATTTTAGTGTGAGAGTTTGGGTTATTCAGGGCGTGTAGCTTGTATTGTGTTAATTTTTGAAGTTTCTCTGTTCTTGTTACAGTTATGTCTGAAGAACCCACCAGCTTTAAGAAATGCACTTCTTGTGGGCATTAGATTCCCAATTCTAATGTCCACAAGACGTGAGTGTACTGCATGGGGCCTGAACATTTAAAATCCTCATGTGATGTCTGGGTCACTTTCAACCGTAGGGCCCTCTAGAGACAAGCACAGCAAATTAATCCTTAAGAGCTTGCTTTCCAGCTTCTTCCTCTTTTGGGGCTCAGACCCCCTCTAAGGCTCAAGGCTCCGTAGAATCAAAGAAAGGAACCCTCCCTAAGTCTGAGGAACTTGGTGGAGGTGCCTGAAAGGCACAAGAAGATTTGAGATCTGACCCTTTCGGATCCAAAGAATGTTACACGTTGCTGTGATCTACAGGCCTCTTCACATCTGACAGGCATAATTACCATCTCAGTCTCTTCATTACCATCTACAACCTACTTTGATCCCAGACCCTCGGATCCGATGATTAGGAGCTGATCTCCAGAGTTTATTTTAAAAACAGTTTCCCCAGCTTTGCCTTCCCAACTGTTTCAAACCCCAAAGAAACATTCTAGGTTTGCTTCCTCACCTTTATCCAGATCTTCTAGGAGCTTGACAGAGGCAGATATGAACAGGATGATGCAGAGATTTTTCAGGTCTCTGATCCAGATGAGGATCCTGCCAACTCCATCCCCTCTCAGAAATGTGAGTTCACCTGCACAGCCAGTACTGTCTCCTTCTCTGATTTTTAACCTGTGGTCTTGGAGTCTCAGGATCCAGGATCCCAGAGAGAGTCTAAATCAGATCAGAGGAAGCTCTCTTCCTCGCCTCCGGCTGTTTCCCTGACCAGCCCTGCTCCAATGTGGTTTGATCTGAGCAGGTCTTGGATCTGGGAAGTCTGTACTGGGTCTGAGTGTTTGGGTTTAGCCCCATTGTTGTCAGATCCATCACTTCCCCTTGGTGCCTCTGCTCTTGAAAGCTCAGGTCTGATTCTATCTGGAGGGTCTGATCCGGGGTTGGCCCTGACCTTTCATCCTCTGCTGCCTTGGCTCTGAGGTGGGGGTTATCCCCAACTCAGACAGTCTTCCAGGTAGTAGAAAGGGACTTCTCTTTGCATAGAGACCTGTCCTCTCATATCTTTGATCTTATCCCTCAACCCTCATCGGGTCCAAGCTCTGAGCCATTCATTGCTGCTTCTCAAGTTCAGCCAACTCCAGGAAGCCTCCACACATTCCCCAGAGAGATTCTGCCCTTCTTCAGACACCTTCCCCAAACATCCCACAGAGGAAGTACTGTTGAAGAAAATGTGCAAGAGGAGGCACATAGACTTCCCTATGGAGTCTCTCACTAAAGACTTAGATTTTGATGAGGAAGAAGGATCCTCCTGATCCACTACCTGATGTCTGTTTTGGAGACCTCCTAGAAATCCTCAAACAGAAAAGTTGCTGGTCTTCCCAAGCTCCTCCTTCTGAAGAATCTGTGTTCCAGGAAGCTTTCAGGGCTGGCCCATCTATGTCTTGGGTGATCCCCTCCCCTGGAGGACAAACTTATTGACATCGTTTTTCACCAGGCATTTAAGGAACCGAACACTGTCAAGCCCATTCCCAAGCACCTGGATAAATTCTTAGTTCTTCATTCAGACAAACCCAGTGGAGCAAGGGAGACCCCATTGATGCCATAGTTGTGGCAGCAGCAACTAAGAATGAGTTTGCTGAGCAGAGTTCCCCTGTCCCTCACCCACCAGGGCGTCCAGAGAGATGGACAGATTTGTAAAGCGCATTTATGCCTTGGCCACATTCATACTGAGGTCATTAAATTACCTTGCACATTTTACTTGCTTGCAGAGAGATTTGATCAAGGAGCTTTTAACCTCTCTTGCTGAGACCATGTTGGTGGAGGATCTTAAGAAGATTTCTCCTCAACTGGTTTCTCTCTCATCCATTGCCAATTCATCGATGAGGCTGATCTCCCATACAATGAAGGGTAACTCACGAGCAGCCAGTTCAGGCATAGCCATTAGCAGAAATGCCTGGATGCAGCTATGTGACTTTGTGGAACCCTTCAAGGCGTCTCTTGTTGATGCCCGCTTTGATGGCTCCTCCTTGTTTGGGCCGTAAGTGAAAGGCATCCCACTTGCAGCTAGCAGGATGGAAAGATACTGTCTGCCATTGGAATAAAGTTTTCTACCTCTCAATGTTCATTCTGTATGAGCCAGTGAGGTGGTATGAAAATGTGGTTCCGGAAATCTCTGGGACCTTTTCAGGACTTGTGTGGGGTTACTTCCTCCAGAGACAGGAGAGGAGATTTCAGTGGCAGACATTGCCCCAGAGGCAGAGGGGCTCCGCAAAACCAGGGCTTCAGAGACTCCTCCTCTGGGCCCTATCAGTACTCCTGAAGCATTGCCTGACTGTCCATCTCTGGAGGCAGTTGGGGGTCAATTTTCCTTGCACCTGAATGTCTGGACAAATATTACAAGAAATGAATGGGTGCCAAGTATCATATCTAGAGGTTACTACATACCCTTTTCCCTCAACCTCCTTTCCAAAGGAAGAAACACCCTGACATTCCACCCAGTCAGAGGGAATTCGCAGCTCAAGAAATTCAAAAGCTTCTACTAAAGTCATCCAGGAGGTACCATCTGAACAGATAGGATTCGGAACTTACTCCTGCTTCTTTTTAGTGCCAAAGAAAGCGGGCGACCCGAGACCAATTCTGGATCTAAGCAGTTTGAATTTATATGTAAGGAAGTCAAAGTTCTAGATGGTTACGGTTCAGTCCATCCTGCCTCTTCTGCACCAGGATGATTGGATGTGCTCTAAAGATCTCCAGGATGCATACTATCACATAAAAATAGACAGTTGCTCCAGGGGACACTTGCAGATGTTCTTAGTGTTTCAATGTTGTAGTCATTACATTTGGGTAATCTGCTGGCAGGTTGCCCTCAGTCGGCCTGAATTCCAAAGTCTTGGGTCCTACGTCGGTTGCTGTCTCCTCTTCCATGACGTTAGGTCTATAAAATATGCAGCTGACACCATTTTCTTTAGTCTTTCTTGCCGCACGGTGCCTGAAGCAGAAGCATTTCGCAAGTGCCAGTCAGCCGACTACTGAAATATTTCTGTTTCAGAACAGAAGTCTTCACTAAAGCGAAGTACCCCGTTGGGGAAACTTTTTTTTCTTGCTCCATACCGATGTCAGAAAAAGTTGATTTGTATTACTTGTGGGAAGCAAATACCTCATAAGGATTTCCATTTATACTGTATTCCTTGCCTAGGCCCTGATCACAGCATTCCTGGCTGTTGGTTTTATGCTAGATTTAACCAACGCACTAATAAGCGTCTGTGTATTTTTGACTCAAAGCATTTTGGAAACAGATTTAATTACCCAGAAATGTCGTCGGATAGCAATCCGACTACCGGAGTACACAAAAAAAAACGCAAAGAAAAGGACAGAGTAAGGCAGTCGAGATCCAAAACCCTACGGCGAAACTTCTAAGCCAGTCACTGGTTTGCCGGTACTCAGTGAAGCGCTTTCGCAGCCCCTGATACCCGCTACCTCAGAGTCGCAGGCCTCTACCGACACCCATGTGAAGTCCGGCATGCTGCAAGATACTCAAGGTATTAGACTGATATATCTCCCTTGGATGGGTCCGGAGCCGCTGAGCAGGCACTCTTCTGAGGGTGTTTTCAGACGTCAACATTTGTATATCAAACCGACGACCGCTACAAAACCAAAGACAAAAGCAACTTCTAAAACTAAAAAACTGGTGCATGAGCCACGTGCACAGGCCTCTATGCCTAAAAAAAACAGATGATCAAAATGGCTGAAGATCTTATTACCTTTATCAGGGGTACCCATCCCCCTCCAGATAAAAGGCCTAGGCAAGACACTGATTATGAATCTTCAGATCAGGTTTCTATTTCTTCTGATTCGTCTTCTGATCAGGAATTATCTATACCTCCCTATGAGGATTCTGATGCACAGGAGTCTATACCATTTGCATCTCGTCCTGAGGATTATTCATTTGGAGAAACCTTGCATACTTTGAGGGAGCATTTTCACTGGGAGAGTCAAGATTTCTCAGAATCAAAAAAGAGGCTCAGGGATTTCCTTCTCCCTCAGCACAGGCCTTTAGCCATTCCCCCTGTTTTAGACATTGTGGTTGATGTATTTTCGGAGTCCAGCTTGACCCCTGACTCCTTACCTCCGGCTCCCAGTAAGCCTGACAGATATTACAGGGTCCCTGACTCACATACATTTTTATTTGGAAACCCTTCTGCTGATCCTGAAACTATTTCACAGGGTCCAAAGGGAGTTAAGGCCTCAACAGCTAAAAATCCTACCCCCTCTGACAGAGATTCAAGGGCACTGGACAGATGGGGAAAAAGGTTTATACATCTGCAACCTTGGCAATCAGGGCCTTAAACTGTCAATTTCATATGCTTAAGTATCAACAACATGTTATGGGATTGCTGAAACAGAAAATTATGTTGATTTCTGAATGTGCAGAAAATAAAGAATTGCAGGAATTATTGCATGCAGCTGAACAGGTTGGAAAGCATACTTTGCAATGTGGTTTTGATTCCTTAGAGGCCTACTGCAGGGCTGCAGTTACTGGATCTGTGATTAGGAGGCATGCCTGGCTAAAAGAACAACATTTGCCTGATCATGTTAAGGCTAAATTGCTAGATGCTCCTTTACAGCATGATACTCTGTTTGGTATTAAGGCAGAAGAGGTTTTAAAGAAAATGGAAGACAAAGCTACGTCTGTGCAAACTGTTAAAGACTTCTTACAAATGCAGCCACCAAGATTCAGTAGACACTGGCCTACAAAAAATTGGTCCTTTCCTGTGTCAGACAGAGCTCAAAGGGGCAAATCCAGACGCCCTAAGGGTTCCAGATTCCAGGTGCAAGATACATATAGGTCAAAGCAATGGGGCACTTCTACCTCCAAATCTGGAGGAGATAAAGCGCAAACCTACAGAAAACCGTCCCAATGCCTACACCAAGCACTTATCTTTTGCCAGCACCTTTAGGGGGGAAATTAGCACATTTTGCTCAAAATTGGCAGTTAATAACCCAGGACAAGTGGGTACTAAATATAGTATCACAGGGATACAGATTCCATTTCCACACTCTGCCAGTGGCAAATGGTTGGCCAGATCTGCCAAAACATTAATGGGCAGAGGCACAGAAACAGGTTACGTCCCTCATGGAGATGAGGGCCATTCATCCAGTACCAGAACAGGAAAAAGGACAAGGTTTTTACTCTACTGTTTTTGTATCCAGAAAGGACAAGGCCTGGCGGCCAATACTGGATTTATCGATTTTGAACACATACCTGGACATTCCAAAATTCAAAATGCTGACTTTGCAGCAGCTTTTGCCCATGCTGGGCAAGAATGCTTGGCTGGTGACATTAGACTAAAAAGAGGCATACCTGCATGTCCCAATAAGACAGTCGTGCAGAAGATACTTCAGATTCAAGGCTAGCTTAATGCATTACCAATTCTCTGCACTGCCCTTTGGCTTTTCTACTGTGCCCAGGGTCTTTACAAAGTGCCTGGCACCAGTAATTGCATTTTGCAGACAAAGAAGTATACACATATACCCTTACTTGTACGACTGTCTCAGTCAAGCAGAGAACAAGGACATTCTTCTTCGACACCTGGCATTTGTGAAAAGGCTTCTAACATGCCTAGGGTATACACTAAACAAAAATAAATCACAACTGGTACCCTCTCAAAAGATAACATTCCTGGGTGCAAGCTTGAATACAACTGCCCAGATGGCTTACCTCACACAAGACAAGCAAAGGCAACTGACTACTTACTTCAAACTGTTGGCAACAAAAACCCAGTTATCTACAAGACAAATTCTGCAGGCTTTGGGCTTCATGGCATCCTGCATTCTACTAATTCCATATGCAAGACTGCGTATGAGGAATCTTCAATGGTACCTAAAAAGTTTATGGAGTTAACATTCTCACAGTCTGGAAACAATGATTCCTCTCATTCCCTGCCTACAACAGGAGTTTCTATGGTGGGCCAAGGCATGTCAACAAAACATGGGACGGGCCTTCACTCTACCCCCTGCCAGCCAAACCTTAACAGACGCATCAGTTTATGCCTGGGGGGCCCACATGGCAGGAAGATGCATTCAGGGCATATGGACCCCAAAACAAATGCATCTACATATCAACCAGAAAGAGATGATAGCTGTTCAAAATGCCCTAACAGCCTTCAAGGACTTAATTCATCCAGGACAACAACTGATAGACTGACAACACCGCAGTCATGTGATACATAAACAAGGGGGCACACACCCTTACCCCCTTTGCAGATTAGCCATGGCACTGTGGGACACAGCTTTGACCTACCAAATACATCTTCAAACTCAATTCCTGCCAGGAAAGCAAAATACTCTGGCAGACGATTTAAGCAGAAACCTTATGGATCCTCACGAGTGGAAAGTAAATCCTCAAGTCTTCAGCATGATAACAGAGAAATGGGGGAGCCCAGACAGATCTATTTGCCTCCTCAAAATTATCAATTGAAAAGATTCTGCTATCTCTGGAAAAAAAAACAAAAAAAACAAAAAAAAAATCTTGCTCTTTTCCCACTTTTCTGAGATTTAAAAAAGTTCAGTTACAGGCTTGCTGTTCTTGAACTGTTTGTAAGTTTCTGAGAGGCCATTTTTTGCTTGGGCTAAAGGGAAGTCTCTCTGTTGATCAGTGGCAGTGAAAAACATTGAGCAGCCTGCCTGCCCCTGTGGGAGTGGTTACTGACTTGAAACTGTAGTTTTATTGGCCATTTTGGGTCAATTCCAAAACTCCTTCAGCTTCCTGTCTTAAAACCCTCTTTTGCGCGTTTTTGTGCATAGTGCAACAGCGGGCAGCGCTGCCTAATTGGGTTTAAACTATTCCTGGCTCCACAAAGTCTGCTCTTCACTTTTTCCCTTAGAACTGCTCTCTCTCTCAATTTAAACACCATATTCTCATTCTAAGGCCCTTCACTGGTCCAGTTAAGTAATCCTACAAGTTAGCACTATTAAACCATAAGCACTACTTACTCTTATACTCTCTATGATTACCCTGCCCCCTATTGGTCCGTCTTAAATTCAGTTTCCCTATATTACTCTAGCATGTCCAAAGGTCAGTCAGTGGTTTCCTCTCCAGTCCAGCTGGTGAATCTGGGAATTTTGAGGCAATGTTACAACTGTCTCATGTACACGGACAACCCTCTCCTCCTCCAAACAGGTTCAAATATATGTGAGAGATGCAACTATTTAGCCAAACTGGAGGCTGAGCTCTCATCTCAAAACTGTGTAACCAGTCAGGAGGAGAAGGTGACCTCACACAACACAATTCCTGTATCACATAGTCCCACCACATCAGCGAACCAAACACATAAATACACAAAAACATACTCGGAGGCTCTAAATAAAAATCTACTAAGCAACAGAGACCTCCAAAGCAGACATCCAAGCAAACGCTACCTCAAAACAAAACACGCACAGCACATAGCCCACAAAGTCAGTGTGCCAAGCAGCCACAGCCCTTAAGGCTGAATAACACACCTGATACTCTTGTAATAGGTGACTCTATTGTCAGACACACTAACGTCCCGCTCACCAGGCTGAATAAAGCGAAGGTCACGGTGAACTGCCTGTCGGGTGCTAGGATCCGCCACATAACGCAAGCACTCAGGTCACTCCAAAGCAAATACAAATATGACTCAGTCATTGTACATGCTGGTGTGAATGACCCGAGACGTACTTCCCTGGACTACATGAAAAGAGACATAGAAGAGCTCTCTGATCATGTAGCCCAGGCTGGTATGACCCTGACCTTGAGCAGCATCTTACCCTTACCTAGAATGATGCCACAGTTCAAAGACAAAATGATCGATTTTAACATTTGGCTAAAATGTTGGTGTCATTCAAAGGGGATCCAGTGTCTGTCAGCCTGGGATGACATGCTCGATAAGCCACGTTGCTTCGCTAGGGACAGCTTGCACCTGTCACCACTGGGCTTTCGGATATTGGCAAAGGCTCTTGCCACCCCCATAGTGCTTTTTTTAGGCAAGGCTCAAAAGTCAAACCCACCCCCATAGACAGCGCAAGGAACAAGAAACTAAGGGTAATGCTGCTAAACGCCAGAAGTCTTAACCTCAAGATGCACACACTTGAAGCTCTCCTCAGTATGGAGAACATCGATATCTGTGCAGTGACAGAAACCTGGTTCAAGGCTCCAGAGAGCACCCCAGCACTACCAGGCTATATCTCATATCATGCTTTTCGGCCCCAAAACCCAGACCGAACCACAAAAGGAGGGGGAGTTTCCATATTTATCAAGGATATCCACACCTCCAGGTTAGTGGCATTGCACGAAGTATCAGAGACCATCCATGTTCAACTAACAGTGGGCAAGACTGCTTTTCAGTTTATAGCATCCTACAGACCACCCTCTCAAAGCCAGGAATCCCACTCTGCTTTCCTGAAAACATTGGAGAACATGACCATTATATTGGGTGACTTCAACTACCCAAACATTGACTGGGAGCACTACTCGAGCCCCAGCATCTTAGCCCAAAGGTTTCTGGAAATTATAAACTCAAATGCTATGGAACAACTAGTCACCACTCCCACAAGAGGGGACAACATACTAGACCTGATCATTACCAACATGGGGACTCTATGCTCCACACCAGAAGTATATCCCTCATTGGTAAGATCAGACCATAAATTAATTTCACTGGATGTCCTCTTCCTGACCCCACCCCCAGCCCAGAAAACCACAGTGAAAAACTTCTCAAAAGCGAACTTCTCACTTCTCAAAACTGAAGTGGAATCCTTCAAGGCCCCAGGGCCAGTGGAAACTATGGCCCAAACTGCAGAATCCTATATAAACGCATTCTACGGACATCTCCAGGAATGCATGGATCATGCTATCCCAAACAAAATCAAGATCCAATCATCCAAAGGCAGGCGTCCAGTCTGGTGGACCCTGCCATAAATAAACTGTACAACAGAAGGAGGAAGCTACTACATGATAGAGCAAAATCCCTAATAGGGAAGGCATCTCTGATCAGTACTAGCAAAAAATTACGATCCCTCATAAAATCCTCCAAGGCCAGCTTCAAGAGAAAAATTGCACAGGACACCAAAGACAATCATAAGGCTTTTTTCAGTTATGTTAGAAACCTGGGATGCAACTCCCAGACTTGTTCTGAGTTTATTCTAAACGACAAAAAATACACTGAACCCACAGACATCGCCAATATCCCGGCAGACAGGTTCAGTGCAAACTTCTCCACCCCCCCCCCCCCCAAAGAAAAAGAGCAAGTATCTATCCCAGCAGAGGGCTGCCTCCCAAACATCTCTGATGCTTAGGTGAAGGCTGCCCTCTCCAAAGCAAAAAACACTGCTTCCATGGGACCAGATGGCGTCCCAGGTTGTGTCCTACATGAACTCCAAGAGGAACTAATCCCTCAAATAAAACAGCTATACAATCTCAGCCTCACTACAGGATATGTGCCCACAGAATGGCGTACAGCAACAGTGGTCCCACTCCACAAAGGTGGAGCCTCTACGGATCCTGGAAACTATCGCCCCATAAGCCTGACTAGCTTAGTCTGCAAGGCTATGGAGAGGATCATCATGGAGCTCATAAACAAAGACATTGGGGACCTACAGACACTAGATCCTACCCAGTTCGGCTTTGTCAAGGGCAGATCCTGCCTTTCGAACCTGGTTGACTTCTTTGAAACAGTCACCAAAGCCCTAGATGAAGGGAAGGTAGTCCACACAGCCTATCTGGACCTTGCAAAGGCATTTGACACAATACCCCACTCGGGCATCATAGATAAGCTATCCAGCTTAAATATAAACCCCTATGTCACAAGATGGGTCGCAAACTGGCTCAAAGACAGAACCCACAGAGTGAGAGTTGCTGGAGCCATATCAGACTCGAAACCAGTCACAAGTGGCGTCCCACAGGGTTCTGTCCTGGGACCACTCTTGTTCGGTATATACTTTTCCGAGGTACAGGCAAACATGGGAGGACTATGGCTCACCAAGTTCGAGACGACTGCAAACTGGGCCATAATCAACTCTCCAGCTGACACAAACATCCTTCAAAAAGGTCTCACAGAGACAGATAACTGGTGCAAGCCATGGTTTAAAGCTAAATGCCAAAAAATGTATAGTCATACCCTTTGGCAAAAACAATGTGCCCACAAATTACCACATAGGCGGAAACCCTTTAAGTACAGAGAAAGTTATTAGGGACCTGGGGACCCAAGTTGATAGCAATCTCTCCTTTGAAAACCACATTGCCAAAGTGGTTAGAAAGACCTTCTACATAGCCCACCTCATCACGAAGGGTTTCACATCTAGATCAAGAGAGGTAATTGTGCCCGGTTATTCATCCCTCATCAGGCCCATCATAGAATACAATGCCCCTTTTGGGATTTACCTTACCCGACACCTGCAGCAATTAGAAAGACCCCAAAAGTATCTCACCAAGAGGATCAAGGGTCTCAAACAGATGCCATATGCTGCTCGGTTAAAAACTCCAGCTCTACTCAGTTGCATACCGCCTACTTGAGGCGATCTATGCCTGACATACAAAGCTATGTCAAATCCAGAATTAATGGACATGCTCCACCTCAGTAAATCTAAATCCCTTAGAGCCACACGCTCGAGGGACTTGAACCTCAGCACAGAAATAAATAGAACTTGCTGGAGGGACAGGTTCATAACCCAGAGGCTCCCTTCGCTCTGGAATAGAATTCCAGTTCATGTGAGGCAGAGCACCTCACTGAATCTCTTCAAGAAGAATCTCGATAGGTGGATGGGGGATCGTAGGTTTGTCCCAGGGATTACTCCCGTGTCACTATTAGACAGAGGCACAGTAAACTAAATCTTAAAATGGGCACAGTATACTCAAATCAAGGGGTGGCGTAAGCCATACAGAATCGGGCTAGGCTTATAATTGCCTCAGGGCAGATAGCCTAGTATGAACCTATGAACAAAGATTTATCACAGGCAAGCATGGAAAGTGGACGCCCTATCCTTCAGTTGTAAAATCCTATCAGTTTACGCCTTTCCTCCTCTGCCTCTTCTTCCCAAGTTCCTCCTAAAAGTCAGACAAGAGAAACCAAAGATGATGCTAATTGCCCTAGACTGGCCCTGCCAATACTGGTACCCAGTCCTAAGGAACTTGTCTCAATACCCAGCTTGGACCTTACCTCAAAGACCTCAACTGTTGTCCCAGCAAAACAATCAGATCCTGCACAATCAACTCCAGACAATGAACCTGGCATAATGGCTGATCATGTAGTTATACAAACAACATCTCTCAGTAAAGCTGTGATGGATGTCATTTTGGAAGCCAGAAGGCCTAGTACTAGAAAATCTTATGCTGATAAATGGAAGATATTCTGTGCTTGCAGTCAACCACAAGGAACTGATACAGCAGAACCAAATATTCCTCAGATATTACAATACTTAACTGAGATGCTTGACAAAGGCCTATCTTTCTCATCAATTAAAATCCATGCCTCTGCCATTTCGGCTCATTACAATACAGAGCCACCAATCTTTTCTCATCCTTTACTAAAGCAGTATCTTAGAGGAGCCAAAAATTTAAGACCTCCTAGAAGATCACCATTACCTGCATGGGACCTCAGTTATGTGTTGGAAAAGCTCACCCTGCCCCCTTTTGAACCAGCTGCTACCACTGATAAAGTTCTTATCGTGGAAAACAGCTCTGCTACTAGCAATTGCTTCAGCAAGAAGAGTTTCAGAGCAACAGGCCCTCATGGCTGTAGAGCCTTTTATCCAGACAGGGTGTCTCTGAGGACAAATCGTACATTTATGCTTAAGGTGGTTTCCAGTGTGGCTCTTAACCAAACAATTCATCTGCCAAACTTTTATCCAAATCTGCAGAACAAAGGGGAGAGAATTCTGCATTCCTTGGACGTACACAGACAGCTAAGGTTCTACTTGAGCAGGACTAAAGCTCTAAGAAAATTTGAGCAATTGCTAGTGACATATGCTGCAGGATCAGAAGGAAAAGCTATTTCAAAGCAAACCATTTCAAAGTGGATAAGCCACTGCATCTGTTTCTGCTACTTACACCATGGTAAACCTGTGCCCAAGGACAGTAGGTCTCATTCCACCAGAGCTGCAGCTACTTCAGCAGCCGTTCTCGGAGGAGTACCAACCAAAGACATTCTAGAGGCTGCTACTTGGAGTTCTGTTCACACCTTTACAAAGCATTATTATTTGCCTCTCTAAGTCCAGGGCAAGCTTTGCCACTGCAGTTCTGCAGGGCCTTAGAGCCGCACCTAATGCTGTTTAGCTCCAGCCTCCCAACCACAGCTTTGGGATTCTACCCAAATGTAATGACTGCAACAGTGAAACACGAAGAACATAGTACAGTTGTCTACACTTACCATAAATGTAGATGTTCGAGTGTATTCACTGTAGAATGACAGGAGGATGGTGGGAGGGTAACCTGGACTGCAACAGTTTCTTTCCTTCTCTCTCTTCTACAACCCATGTGGTGTATTTCCTTGTAGATGAAGGCAAAGTTTATATTGATGCATGTATATATACATATATATATTTTTGCTACCTTTTTGGGGGCACCTGACATCTGGGGCAAGAAAAACTAAAGAATATGGCGTCTGCTGCATGTTTTATACCCCTGACGACCTGACGTCATGGAAGAGGAGACGGCAAACAACGCAAGACCCAAGACTTTGGAATTCAGGCCGACTGAGGGCAGCCTGCCAGCAGATTACCCAAATGTAATGACTGCAACAGTGAATACACTCGAACATCTACATTTATGGTAAGTGTACAGCAGAACTGTATGTTTTGTCTAGGAGCCAATCACTACCAATTCAGAGCACTGCCCTCTGGACTCACTACAGTCCACAGGGTGTTCACCAAATGTATGGCAGACATGGCAGCTCACTTGAGACGCAAAGGATTCCAGATGATTCCCGTCAAGGCTAGGTCTGAGTCTGCCTTGTATGCAAGACGCAGGTCACCTCTGAGAAGTCTGTATGAGACGGAGTAGAGGGACAGAGCTTTTAGCCTATCTGTATAGGAGAAGTGTTTGAGACCCTGGATTTTCCTGGTTAGGGACCTCTCTGGTCTCTCTAGCTGCTGGGTGTGCTTGGCAATGTACATGCCTTAGGGGGGGCATTGTACTCCATAATCGGCCTGATAAGGGAGGAGTACAGTGGTGCTATGACCTCCTTGTTCCTAGATGAAATACCCTTCCTTATGAGGTGGGTCATGTGGAAAGCCTTCTGTACAATTGAGGCAACATGGTGGTCAAAAGTCAGGTTGCAAAAAGATTTTCTATTTGGACATCCAGTCATATTATTGACCACTTTTGAGCACCTACTTTGGCCATTCTTCTTTTTTTCATTACTCTTTTTTTTTTTTAAGTAAGGGGGGCTAGTTTTTCTACCATCAAACTTCCATTGCCAACCATTTCCAGCTTCCAACCTTGATACAAATCATTATCCCTAGCGTCTTCTAGATTATGCAAGCATAAAATGAATCTTCCACCTTAGACCACTTGTTAAGGATCCCTCCCCTCCTTGGGATTTGACGGTGGTCCTTCAAGGTTTAAATCAGAAGCGCTTTGAACCATCGGACAAATGTGATATAAAATTTCTTTCTTGGAAAACAATATTTTTATTAGTTATCACTTCAGCAAAAAGAATTTCTGAGCTACAGGCCTTATTAGCTAGGCCTCCTTACATTATTTTTCATAAGGGTAGGGTGTCTCTTCAAACCAACCCTTCATTTTTGCCTAATGTGGCTACAGAGACTAACATTTAACCAGTCCGTTCAATTACCAGTTTTCTTCCCCAACTTTACTAATAAAGGCGAATATGTGCTGCACCTGCTTGATGTTCAGACTATTGTTTTTTCCTTCACAGAACAAAACTGTACAGGAAGTCTGATCAGCTTTTTGTGTCTTTTTCCCATAATTGCTTGGTTCAAGCAGTTTCCAAAATTACTCTAGCCAAATGCATCACCAATTGTATTTCTCTGATTTATTCTCAAAAAGGCCTGGAGTTGCCTCATCCTCCTAGCACTCGCTCCACTAGATCTGTGGCTACTTAATCTGCTTTTTCGTCAAAAACCTCCATTGACAACATCTGGCCCATTCATGAGGAGGAATGAAAAAGACATCCGATTTAGAACTTATGTACCTACCATAACTTGGCATCTTTGTCCATTTTCATTCTTCCTCACCTTCCCTCCCAACCATCCCCCATCCCTATCACTCCTAGAATAATCTGTGGATGTTATTGGAACCTTCATGTTCCAGGTTTGAGCCTCGTTTTTTCTTGTGTCTGTTCTATAAGGCAACAAACTCAATCTGAGGAGCAGAGGATGGAATAGGGTATTCTGGGTAGATGGAGAAGCTTGTGATTTGGATGCAAAGTCTTGCATATGCATCTGAGTCTGATCGGAGGATCAGATCCTAGACCCATGCATGAGGAGGAATGAAAATGGGCAACACAGATGCCAAGTTATGGTAGAGGGAGGATCTTAAGATTTGGATCTGAAGTCTTGTATCTGTGGCAGAGTTTGATCCAAGGATTGGATCCTAGACCCATGTGTGAGGACGAATGAAAATGGACAACACATATGCCAAGTTATGGTGAGTACATAACTTCTAATTTGCGCTTGTTCCCATTTCATTATTTTCTTGTCTAATATCTATTCTTAACATTTTTATTCTAACCCCTGTATTCTCTATCTTTTAGTCACAGTTTCTGCATTTTTCCCATCTCTGTGCTTCACTTCTACTCCTGTTGGAAACTGTTGATCTATCCATGCAAGCATTTTTGGCATCTTTTAAAAAAATCTCATTAAGTGAGTCATACTTGCATAACTCATTTTTTTTCTTTTTTGTCTGTTTAAGTTCTGTGGGCAAAACCCACATTTTTTTCCCTTAGGAATTTCCCTTCTTCAACTGTTATCTTCTCCTTACAGTAATCATTTATGCATTGAAGTAGGGTAAATGAATCTTACTTGTGTTGCTAGATAATATGCACTTAACCTCTTAGATTCGTATTGTATTCTGGAAATTTTGTTTAAAAAAAATCTTCTTTTCCTGTTTAATTGCTCTTATACTCATCATCTTTTTAAACAAAATATGCCTGACCCGTGTATAAAACCAGGGATACTATAAACATTTATGGCCTTTATTTTACTTTCTTTATCCTTGAACAACTTCATCTACTGTCTTTTATTTATTTTTGTTCTGTTTCCTCCAGTATATCCTTTATCCCTTGCTGCATAGGACAAGTCATTTTTATTGTAATACCTAGGTATCTCTTTTTCTTATGTTTCAATAAGAATGGATATGGCATCCAAAGATATGTAGGTCTAATTTAGTTTATTACTTTTGCTTTTGTTTTTGTTTTTTATCCTGCCATCAGTGTTTTTGTTTTTTATACCACCATAAGAGTGTCAATGCCTTTGATATGCTTTGCTCCGCATTTATATATTTTATAATACTGTCTGCAAATAGTGCTGATTTCTCCTGTCTTCCATTTTGGTGGTTTAATTGTATTGTGGATTCCCTTATCTTTGTTGCTAATATCTTCAGATATAGTGCAAAGAGCAAATTGGGAGAACTGGCATCCCTGCCTAGTGCCCCTTGAGAACTGAATTTTTTGTGAATAGGAACCTGTTATTTTTACATATAGTTCTGTCTATATTTTCATAATTTACTCACTTCGCTGGAGCACCCAATCTGTGCATTAATGAATTTTTAACCCTCCAGCAGAGTATTTGAAAGCCTTTTTGGCATCCAGACCCATCATCATCAGTCTATCGTTTTTCCATTCTGCCTGTTTTTTGTATCATCAGTTTTGTTAATGTCAAATGTCTGCCTTTGCCCTATAAATCCACAACCATCCAAATTAATAGTTTTTGTATTGGTCTTTTCATTGTTCTGATCACGAAGATCTTGTAATCCTGGTTTAGTTTAGAGATTTGCCTATAGGTTCATAGACTTTATTTATGTCTAGCATCCCATGTTATTAAGTTATTATGGACTCAGCCCTCACGGATTTCCTACACCTCCACAAAACAAATAGCTTTATAAATGCTCAAACAAAAAGGCATGGAATTCCATCAACAAATAAATATGACACAATGGAGAGACAAACTTACCGCTCAAAACTTTCCCCATCTCTGGTGCAATCTTCTGTTACTTATAAAACAGAGTGATATTCCTTTAAGGCAAACCTCAAAACTGAATGGGAATATGTGAATTCATTCCATGTCTGACTGTTTTTGCTCTCCTGGAGACCGGAGGTGCCCTATGAGAGTGCGTACTGGTAGGCTGATTATAGTACATGGACTGTCTTTGTCTTGTAAACTACAAATCTAAAACAGTCACTGAGGCAGCTAATAGACTGAAGAGTCCAGGCGATGAATGAACTTAAAGCCTGTAACATACAGTCCTGTTACCCAAAGACTGACCCTTCTGACCATATCATGTAAGGAATAAATAAATTGCTGTAAGACTCTCCAATGTGCAGACGCTGTCTGCTAACACTTTCAGATTCTTAGCCTCTTGTTATCTTGGCAATCTGACTTCTTCCTTCTTAAGTTACATTGATATTTATTTATATACAAAGAAATCTCTGATTCCTAATTTGCTGGTCATTACTTTTTGATATACAGTTATAGCCTGACTTTTTTGGGTTTGTTTGTAATTTTTTTGTTTAGTCTCGGTTTAACTATATGTAAATTGTAAATTTCTGTTTTGCATTGCTTGTACCCTCTTATGTACTAAATATGAAATTATGTAACTTTTTGAATCTTTTCTCCGTGGGTCTCTGGTGAAAATGGGCTGTGGCCCAGTCGGACACTACCCGGTAATCAAATGTAAATAAAATAAATAAAACTAAATCAATACCACTACTTCATGGAACAGCTGTGCTGGAGATGCAGCACAGAGAATGAAGGGTACTCTAACTTTCCCAGTCTCTGCCCAGCACTGAAATGGAACGTGGACAAGCACACAGACTAAATCAAAATCACTTTATAAGAACAAGTAGTATCAAGATGGAGAATCCAGTGATGATCACTGTCCATTCCCGTAGGCCTGAAGCTCCACAAATGTTTGGAAAGACTGAGCTAGTCAGAGGGAGTTTTAGCCCAATAGCAAGCTCCAACACTGCTGACCAATAGCCTGATAACCTCCTGAGAGTCTATGAACTAGACTTATTATTTATCTTATTAAATTGTGAATCGGCCTGGTGGTTTCACTGCTTTTTATTTATTTTCATTTTGACTGTTTTCGGCAGTTAACCTTAACTACAAGACACTCATTTTTGGCTTCATTTAATGTTGTATCCCGAGAAGATTTGAAACTGTTTTAAAATGTTCCACAACACTGTAATTTCCCTTTCTGGTTTTGTCATGTCAACAAAGGGGAAAGCAGACGACCCTGCCTGGTTTCTCTACTCAAGCAGAAATTATTGAAGAGGAACTCACCCACTTTAATTTGTGCCTCCGATCCCTCATATATTATTCTAATAAATCTTATAATTGTATCAAATGCTTCCTATTACCCTGCTCATTAAATCCCAGTCTACTCTGTCAAATGCTTTCTCTGCATCAAGACCCACCAATAAAAATGGTATTTTCTTACATTCTGCTTCCCTCTGGATCATCAATATTCCGTTAATATTGTCAAGTGTTTGCCTCCCTTCCACAAAACCACACTGATCCATATCTATCAGTTTTGATATCACTTTTGTCATTTTTTTAGCCATTTTGGACATAAACACTTTATAATCATGACTTAGTATTGAAATGTGTCTGTAAAAAGCTGGATCCGATGGATCTTTACCCTATTTAGGTATTACCGTTACCTCTGCCTTCTTCCTGGATGCTGGTACTTCTCCTCTTAAAATACTGTTAAAACCTTCCAGATCTTTCAGTTTTTTTCACTCCAACATCCAAACTTCCACAGGAATACCATCTGTTCCTGGGGGCTTTCCTGTAGATTGGTTATACATAGCCATTTTTATCTCATCCCTTCCTATCCTCTTAGTGAGCCTCATCTACCTCCTAATCTTGGCATGTTTAATTCTTCCATAAACATTTCCATCTGTACCTTTTCTTAATTTCCAGATTTCTCTGCTTTATACAAACTTTCATAAAATTTCTGAAATATTTCTAATACTTCAACAGGTTCTCTTGTTATCTTCTTTGTTGTAGGCTGCCTAAGCTTGGTGACCGCCTTTTCCACTTTCTGTTGCCAGAGTTGTGCCAAAAGTTTTGTGCTCTAGAATTACTATAAAAAGAGTGGCTTAACAGCAATCTTTCTAAACTTGGGCATATTATCGAGGTAATTCCTTATTTTCTGTATAGCATTCTGCAGTTGCTCCTTTTCTTGTTGCGAGAGATTCTCCCTGTTTTGCAATGCTTTAACATTTGTCAATCCCTCAATAATTCTCGTTACTGTTTAACCATCTCTCCCTTTTATTTCTACCCTAGTTTTAGATTCCACTTTAATTTTATGCCAGTCCCTAGCTATGTCTTCAGAAGAAAATTCTGTCTTCTCTAGTAGCTCCTGAATTAATTCCAAAACCCATTTCTTGAATTCCTCTCTTTTTTTCAACCGATAGGTGAAAAAGCACCAGTGTCTCATTTTTATTTCATTACCTTGCATTTTTATTGTAGTTATTATTGGTGCACAATCTGAAATGGTTATTGGGTGCATCTCAAGACCTTCAATTAAATGCACATGTTTCTGTGAGAGATAGTCTGTCTAGCTTAGCCCAGTTCTTGTATCTTGGTGAGTAATTTGTAAATTTACTCCTAGTACTGAATTCACCTCTTCCATGCCAAACATTTTCATAAATTTCTTCAAAAATCTACTCTCCTTTATTATATTTTCCCTTCTAAGCCCCCCAAACACATCTTCACTGTTGCAAACCAAACTCAAGTCTCCACCTATAATTAATATTCCTTGCTGAAAGCTGATTATTTCTCCCAGAATTTTCTTAAGATCCATTATAGCAGTTTTAGGGGGGATGTAAATGCATGCCAGCATAATCCTCCTCCATAGCCGGTAGCCCCTTAGTACTATGTATCTTCCATTATTTATCCCCCCCCCCATGCTATCACTATTGGAGTTCTTTTTGGTGCCAGAAAAGATGAAGGATCACAGACTCATTCTGGAATCAGATAGTCTAAATGAATAATAACAATAGTAGTAGTAATAAAAAAAAAGTTTTAAATGGTCTTGGTAGTAAACGATACATGTTTATCATATTGATCGCTGCTGCTGCAGTAGCCTTAGCTATACAGGTTATATATAGCCAATGATGTAAGTCGGCCAGCTTCCAAAGCTTAAGGGCACCTTCTGTGCATCTAAACTGTCAGGCAGATCAAGATGAGCTAACTAAAAGACAAGTTTGGGTGTCAAACCCTACAGAGCTTTATTGACCCTCAAGAGTATGCTCCTGTGAGGCTTACGAAGATTGGTCTTTTGATGTTCCTTTGCTGGGCAGATAAGTTCCCTTTCAGGAACAAAACTTCTGTTTAATCATTTTGTTTATTGTCAATACTTTTCTCTTCAAGAAAAGTTATTTTGAAGCTAGGAGTGCTTGTTTGAATGGAGTGTCACAAGACTGTACTATATTTTTAAACAGGAATGCTGTTTTTTTTCCATGTCAGTTTAAAAGATGATTTGATGTCTGTTCAGTCTTCATCAAACCAGCTGATTACAGTTCCGCTTTCGGAACGGATACGGCTGTTAGTAAGCTAAAGCTTCCGAACTAGAGCTCCTCCTACCCTATCCATAATCCCTCGCTCCCCTGAGATACCTCCGGTCTCGTTTACTGTTCATCAGCAACGCATCGCATCTTTAGTCTGTTCAGGGATCCTTCGTAGTATTTTTTTTTCCTAAAAGTTGTGGTGCATGAGTTTGCATTTGGCTGTTTTTTTTTTCTCTTTTGCTTCCTACTCTTCTCTTTAGCTATATATTAGTTAAAAAAAACTGTTTAGCTTTAGTTTCTCTGTCTTGCCACATTTGTTGTTCCATCATGCCGCCTTCTTTCTAGTATATCAGGAAAATCTGATAAAAGCCATAGGTTTTGAAAAATGCCCTTCCTGTGGGCACAATATCCCAGTCTCTCATCCTCATTGGCAGTGTGTTTACTGTATGGGACCTGTACATCTGAAAGTGGCAAAGTGGCATGCTCTGTCTGCAAGGCCTTCCTCCCTTGGGCTGTTGCAGATAGAAGGAATAATTTGGTATTGAGAGGGCTTATTCCTCCTCCCTCTCCAACTGTCCCTTCTGTCTCTGGGGTCTCAAACCCCTGCTGCGAAACCTAAGGAGGCCAGAGACTATAAGAAATGGTCCCTGGATCCCTCCTCTTTAGCTATTTCGGAGACTCCCAAAGAACATCTGAGCCGAACCCTTTGGCTCGACTTCTGCACCTACCCCACCACTCTATACCCCAGTCATCACATTGGGGCCAACAGTGCAGAGTACATCCTCTTGGGATCTCTCCCAGGCCTCACTCCAGGCCTTCCTTTGTCACCTCTTCCATCAGGTCCTCTTGGAGCTTGTCAGAGAATGAGGTGGACAGATTGATGAGGAAATTTCTCTGCACGCAGATCCAGATGGGGGTCATTCCAGCTCCATCATCTATGGGATCCACGAACAGAGCATCCCCCCGCAAAATATTATCTCCGTCTCCGATCCGGCCTGCCACTCCGGAGCTCCTGGATCTGTCGGTCACAGGGGCGGAGATGTCACGTCCGATAGTCGTATTCAGAGTTGAGATAACTGCTTCCCTGATCCTCTCTGTGCTGACTGCATTGGGGCCTAATGTGTCTCTGAGCCGAAGTTTCAACGTCGAGCTCGGGGGATGACTTTGACTCCAAATTTCTCAGAGCGGTCTCTTCGCCTCGGCACTGTCTCCTCTCTCAGAAGGAGGGCTACTGCAGACTGGGGACAGTCTGTTCCTGATCCTTTGGGGCAGAGGAGACTTCCTCGGGACTCCAGCAATCCCTCAGCCTTTGAGGTAGTGGAGAGGGTTCTCTCCATTCCTTGGGGGTTCCCAGCTTCTTGCATAGTGGATCCTCCCCTTCACCTTCTGGGCTCTGCGTCGCAGACCTCACTTCTGCTACTGGGGTAGACGGCCCCTCAGGGCCTCCTGTCTCTCTCACTTATGGAAGCCAAAGTTTCTTCTGACACCACCCCGGAACACCCCACTGAGGAGGCCCCTCGGAAGAAAAGGTGCAAAAGGAGACAACTAGATTCCCCAGAAGAATTTCTCATGACAAACCCGGATTTTGATGAAGGGGTGGGGGTCCCTTAGATCTCCACCTGACTTCTCCTTTGGAGACATTTTGGAAGTCCTTCATCAGTGAGGTGACTGGTCCACCCTAAACCCCTCCCTAGATGAGTTAGTGTTCCTGAAGGCCTTCGGGGTCAGCCCATCTACTTCCTGGGTGCCCCCTCTGCAGACACCTTAGTAGACCTGGTGTCTGCAAGGGTCTAGAAAGAATGGGACACTTTAGAGCCAATCCCTAAAAGAGCCGACAGAATCTTTAGTGTCCCCCCAGTGTAGACCTCGCTGGAGAAAGGGCATTCCAGTAGATGCTGTGGTGGCCACCAAGGAAGAGCTTGCCCAGGAAAGCTCCACTGTCCATCCCTCTAACAGGGAGTCTAGAACTATGGACAGTTTTAGAAAAAGAATTTGTGCTTCTTCCACTTTTGCCCAGAGTGTTGAACTATCTTTCCCACTTTACAAAGCTACAGAGGGACTTGCTTAAGGAACTCTCTAGCTCTGGCCCTTAGTCCATGATGGCAGAGGAGTGGAATTCCTTATCCCGTATTGCCTCTCTGCAGTCCATTTCCAATGTGTCCATGAGGCTCTTCTCTAATGCAGTTGAGGGTACCTCTAGGCAGCTCATTCTGGCATTACCATTTGGCATCATGCCTGGGTGCTGCTATGTGACTTTCCAGAACCCTTTAAGATGTCATTCACCAATGCCCCCTTTGACAGTTTGACGGTACAAGACACACACTCCTGCAGCGAGAAGGACAGAAAGACCCTGTCTGTTATCAGGATCCACTTCTCTACTCTGCAAATGTCCTTTTCCAGGAACCAGCATGGGGGAAATAAATTGTGGTTCAGGAGGTCCCATGATGCTCAGGGAGATTTTTTCCTCCAGGGGCAGGAGGGGAATAATTCAGGTGGTAGCCGCTGCCCACATGGCAGAGGAGGTCCGCAAAATCATCTCAAGATACTCCCTTGGAGAGACCCTTGCAGCATCCCTGAAGGGTTGCCTGAATGCACTTCACTGGAGGCAATCGGAGGATGTTTTCCTTACACCTAGGAGCCTGGTTTGCCATCACAAATAATCGTTTGGTGTAAAGAATCCTATCCAAGGGTTACTCCGTTCCTTTAAGCCTCCCCAAACCAAAACAGACCCTCCCCAATGGTACCACCCAGTCAGAGGGATGCAGCAGTTTTAGAAATCGCAAAGTTGCTTCAGAAAAGTCATCCATGAGGTCTCTCCAGACCAATGTGGATCAGGAATATTCTCCAGTTTTCTTTGGAATTTAAAAAAAAAAAAAAAACAAAAAGAAAATAGGGGACCTCAGGCCCATACTGGACTTAACTTTCTGAACAAATCAGTGAAGCACACGAAGTTCAGGTTGGTCATGGTTCAGTCCATCCTTCACTTTCTTACAGATGGATAACTGGCTATGCTTGATGGACCTAAAGGATGTGTACTATCATATCAAGAAGAAGATACCTTCATTTCAGGCAGGGAGCCAGCCACTACCAATTCCAAGTGCTCCCATTTGGTCTTACCACAGCCCCCCCCGGGTGTTCACCAAATGCATGACTGTAGTTGCAGCTCATCTCAGACTACAGAGATTCCACGCGTTGCCTTGTCTAGATGACTGGCTCTTAGTTGTGCCAACCAGGCATGTACTGGTTCAGGCCAGAGACTGTCTTTCAACTAGCCCCAACCTTAGGGATTACTATAAAACTTCAGATGTCTATGGTTACAACTAGTATAAACCATAGATTTTATAGGAGTGAGTTTGGACACAAACAAAACCTTTGGCCTACCTCCCACCAGACGGGATTCATTTGCTAAGGATGCACATCAGATGAATGCTAGCTTTTACAGTTCCTCCAACAAATTTTGTCCTCAAGGATTTGGACTTTATGGCCACAACAATAACATTACTACCGACAGCTCACTTACACATGAGAATTCTTCAGTGGACATTGTCAGTACAATGCTTCTTCCTGCACCAGCCCCTGAACCATCCTATAGGATTGTCACGGGTGTGCAGGAATTCACTATTGTGGTGGCTTTGTGACCCAGAAGTTGTACAAGGTCAACCTTTCATTTTCCCCACTCCCATCGCCATGCTGACCACGGATGCCTCACAGCTTGGGGTGGGGAGACATTACCTGAGGCGAACAGTTCAAGGCACTTGCTCTCCAGGAGACCAGCCTGCGTATCAGCTTTCTAGAGATGAGGGCAGTGTTGCTAACATTGCAAGCACTCTACTCCCTTCTTCCACTAGGAAAAAGTGTGATTCAGACCGACAACATGTCAGTTGTGTGGTACATCAACAAAAAAAAAGTGGGACCAGGTCTTATCCCCTATGTTGAAAAGCAGTGAGAGTGTGGTAATGGGCTTTCTCTACCAACTGCTTTCCAATCGCAAAGCACATTGTGGCAGAGCACAACATACTGGTGGCCAGGCTCAGCAAAGTTTTATTGATGCCCCATGAGTGGTCTTTAAACCAGTCAGTGGCAAACAGGATTTCCCTCAAATGGGCTCAGGCTTGCTGTGACCTTTACTTCTCCCCTCAACAACATATGCAGCAGGTATTTGTCCTAATCTCTCTACAGGGATAATCAAGAGGTGCTCTAGTCTATGCCTGCCCCCCCCCCCCCCAGTCTACTTTATGCATTCCCACCTGTTCCACTGATCCCAATATTTTTTCAGAAAGCAAGCAGGTTAAAGAGCGTAGTGATCCTCATTGCTCCCTTCTGGCCTCGACAACTCTGGTTCACCTTCCTGTGGTCTTATCTGATTTGCCCGCCCTGGATGCTTGAACTTTTCCAGATCTCCTGTCTCATCCTTCAGGGCAACTCCACCCAGATCTCCACAGTTTGAAATTAAATGCATGGTTTCTGCAGTTCCGATGATGGCTAGACAATCCAGGTTTTCTTCCTCAGTTTAGAAGATTTTAATTTCTTCCCATAAGATCTCTACCAGGAAAATTTATAAAAGTAAGTGGAAAAGGTTTTTCATATGGGCTTAACAGCACCACATTGACCTGCTTAGTGTCCATTCCTGCAGTATTGGACTTCTTAGCTGGTGTGTTTCATTCTGGGGCCGGTTTTTCTATTGTCAAAAGTTCAGTTGGCAGGCATCTCTAATTTTATTACCGGAGAAAATTCTAGATCCTTAGCTTCTTTTAGACTATACAGAGCTTTTCTTAGAAGTACGTTTCTACTTCATTCAACTATCAAAGACCCGACTCATCTGACTTTGCTATGGCTCTCGAAGCATTGTTCTTACCCCTCCCCCCTTGAACTGACTGCAAAGGTAGATTTAAAATGTTTGTCCTGGAAAACCACCTTTTTAGTGGTCATTACTTTCTAACAAAAGAGTATCGGAGGTTCAAGCTTTGTCTTTCAAATCCTCCTAACTTATTTTTCATAAAGATAGTTACCCTACGTACTAGTCCCTCTTTCTTACCCAAGATTGGTACAGAAAATTCTGTTAATTCATCAACCCTCCTGTATTCTTCCCAGATTTTCAGAAAAGAGGTGCAGAATATATTCTCCTTTAATGTTAGACAATTGTGCTTCTACCTGGATAGAACCAAAATTTTCAGAAAATCTGAACAACTCTTTGTGGCTTTCTCAGACTCCAAAAAAGGGAAAGTGGTTGCCGAAGCTACCATACATAGCTAGATGGTTGTGAGATTGTATCTCTTGTATATACTATTCTAAGAATGTTCCCTTACCTAGGCAAGTCAAAGGTCATTCCACAAGGTCCATAGCCATGTCTCAGACCTTTTGGTCTAGGGTCTCTTTGGAAGAAATTTGTGCAGCTGCTTCATGGGCAAATTCTCACACCTTTATTTTGCTTTACAAACTTGATTATCATTTCTAGGAATAGGGCTGCTTTTGGCTCTGCAGTTCTCCAGAATATCCTTCCATGAAGGCCACCCAGTTCTATGTAGCTGAAGACTCTGTCTCACAGGTCTGATGAAGACTGAACAGACAACATCAGATAAAGAAGTTATGTACTCAGCTGTGTTGTCTGCTTCTGTCTTCATCAACCTTCCCTCCTTCATTCCCCCTTTCCTTTTATCTGAAGGACCTGATGGATAGTGTTAGGAACCATTGATGATCTTCGTGTTTCACTGTTGCAATCATCACGCTTGGGTTATCTGCCTGCAGGTAGCCCTCAGTCGGCCCGAATACCAGAGTCTTGGGATTTCTGCGTCTGTTGCTGTCGTCAGGCCGTCAGGGATATAAAACATGCAGCCGACGCCATTACATCAGTCTTTCTTGTCGAGAAGGAGCCCTGAAGCAGAAGCAGTTCGCAAGTGCCGGTCGGCCGCTACCTGAAACTTTCATTTTTTCGAGTTTCAGACCTGAAGTCTTCTAAAGCTAAGTACCCCGTTGGGGATTCTTTTTTCTTGTTCTAACCGATGTCAGAAAAAATTAACGATGGTCTTGCCTGTGGAAAGCAAATACCTCTGAGATTTTCATTCTTACTGTGTCACCTGTTTAGGCCCAGACCACAACGTCCCTCACTGTCGGTTTTGTGCCTTAACGCCCGAACTATTCATCATTGGGCTATTTTTGTAGCTAAATTCTTTCACTGCTGTTCCCCGAATTCCGAAATGGCTTTGGTAAGCCATCCCACTACCGATCTTCCGAAAAAAGACAGACAGAGACTGACCACATAGGTCAAAAACTGCCAACGATGCTTCTGCTAAGCTAGTCGCCAGTCCGTCGTTACTCAGTGAGATGCCTTTGCAGCCCCTGATGCCCGCTTCTGCAGATTCGCAGGCCTCTGCTGAGACCCATTCAGAGTCCGGTAAGCCGCAAGATGCTGCTTCGACTATGAAACTGCAGATGTTTCTACCTTGGATGGGTCCGGAGCTGCTGTGCAGGCACCGGCTTCTGAGAGTGTATTCTGACCTACCAATATTCATATTAAACCAACTTCATTTCCAAGTAAAATTGCCTAGTTTCTCAGGCCCAGAGTTCACACTACGCCTAGAAAACCGACATCCAAAGCGCATGCTCAAGCTCCCATGCCACAAAAACAAATGCTTAGAATGGCTGAAGGCCTTATTACTCTAATTAGGGGAAGCCAGCCTTCCCTTGCCAAAAGACAAAGAATTGAATTTCCTTCTGATTCTACAGACCAGGAGTCTGATGACTCTGACCCTTCTGATTACCAGGACATACCCTTATCTACCTATGAGGGCTCAGATGTAGAGGAATCCATTCCCTCTGCCCTCCCCTCCAGAGGATTTTTCTTTTGGTGAAACCTTGCATACCTTGAGAGCATTTCTGCTGGGAATGCCAGGACTATCCTCGGTCCAAAAAGAGACAGGGAATGTTTAGATTTGCCTCAGCACAGGCCTCTAGCTATACCCCCTGTCCTGGATATTGTAGATGTCTTCTTGGAGTCCAGTCTTACTCCTGACACCTTACCACCAGCTCCTAGAAAACCTGACTGGTACTACAGAGTACCTGACTCACAAATTTCTCTTTAAGAATCCTACCTGCGGATCCAGAGACCATTTCCCCAAGGACCTAAAGGCATTAAGGCTACTACAGCCAAAAAACCCTACCCCTTCAGACAGGGATTCTAGAGCTTTAGACAGATGGGATAAGAAGGTATATACCTCTGCAACTCTTGCCATCAGGGCTTTGAATTGCCAGTTTCACATGTTGAAGTACCAGCAACATATTATGTAACCAGTTAAACAAAAACAGTGTTACTTCCAGATTTTGCAGAAAATAAAGATTTACAAGAGTTAATGCACTCTGCAAACCAAGTTAGTAAACATAATTTGCAGTGTGGATTTCATGTCTTAGAAGCATCTTGCAGGGCTGCTGTCACTGGGTCTGTACTGAGAAGGCATGCTTGGCTAAAGGAACAAGTCTTGCCCTGATCATGTCAAAGCAAAATTATTAGATGATCCATTAAA